>NW_027633233.1:0-66193 GCF_053919585.1 Euprymna scolopes
AATTCCTTATGAATGGTTCCCACCACTGATAACATAAAGAATTACTTAGCTTAAGATCCATAACTCTACTTGTTTGCGGCAATTTTAAATGTGATATTCGTTTTCAGCATACCCAACAACCTATACAAATTCGTCATGGTAAAGATGACTGTTAAGGTTGAAAGTAAGTAACAATTTACCAAAACGGCTTTCAGGCAGCCCCTCCCCCAAATATTACCGCGTGGCCAGAAAGTCGGTGCTCATTTTACATTAAATTTATATAGAAAAGTGATCCTCACCTTTTGAAAAAAATAATTTCCTCATGTCATGGAAACTAGTTCTCTGCACAACTTTTGAAGTATTTATTCATTTTCAGCATCCTTGAAAACCTATAAAAGTCGTCATTGTAAAGAATATTTGTAATTTTGAAAGATTCTAGACATTGACCTTTTTTTATATTTAAGTCATTAGTGAAAACAAAATCTGATTTTTTAAAACTTGTGCAACGGTTAAAAACATAAAATTAAATTTATAAAATTATTTATTTATTTTTGGTGAACGATAAAGAAGTTATTTTTTTTGTTTAAGTCAGTTTAAAATAAAAACAATCGACAGCGAAAAATTTCAACAATAAATCAACATTTTCATTAGGATTATTCGCTTCTTTTTTTTTTTTGATTTCATGTTTCAATAAAGACACAAGGACATTAAAAAGCAAAAATCAAGAAAACTGTTATCAATTCTGTACGTGAAAGCGCATTAATAATTGGTCACCACTGATAACATAAAGAATTACGTATTGACCGTTTTTATGTTTAAGTCAGTATTGAAAACAAAATCTGATAGATTAGTGAACATTTGATAATAATCCGGTGAAAAAAAAGATGAAAATAAAAAAATACACATACGTGCGCCATGTAGTAATACTTACGTTTTTGTTTTATGATCTGCTTTCGATTAACTTTATCTGCTTTTATAAAGGAAACGATTTTTTCAAATGTGATTGACTTTACAAGCTCAAGTTAACATTCAAGATGACGAACGGAAGAGCAAGTTCGCAGAAAACAAAATTGAAGAGGAAAAATAAAAAAAATAAATTATTTCGAAATAGAGCCAATTTGGTGAATATCACGGATAAAATTAGTATTATTTTATTTAACATTTTAATATTTACATGAGAGAGAACAGATTACAAGTTTCATCTTTATTAATTCTCTAATTCGTTGCACATGCAATTTAATGGCGGAAACTGATAGTTTTTTTAAGCCGCCTTTTCGTATTTTTATTTATTTATTTTTTATATAGATTTCCGATTATTTCTGGATTTTGTTTAAAAGATTACTCTATGTATACAGTAATACAAATCCGATTAATCTAAAGTTAATCTATACGAGAAAAAATTAAAGAGATTAAATGTAAAAAATTACAGGTGAAAAAAAAATGATAATGAAAACTGTTATCACGTTGGAAGAAACTGACAAATTCATCTAAATTTAAAAGTTAAATAAATTCCTTGCAAAACCCAAAATTCCCATTAAGAATAAATACTAGTTTTCTGGGCCTATTTCAAAGATAATTAGTAAAATAAAAGGTAATATTGGCAGGTTTCTTACCGGCTCCCGCAACGAAAAATAGTTCGTCCCAAAGTTGTATCAAAAAGCGGAACTTGATGTAAGAACGGAATCGAAACGAAAACTCTTCCGGGTTTTTTTTTGGGGGGGGGGTTAAATACTGCAATAATTAGTTTTAATTATTTTCTTCTGTATCTTCACTTTTCACCGCAACAAAAATTAAAGTAGAAAAATATTTTGTAATAAAAAAAAAATTAGTTGCATTCAAAATAATTAAAATAATAATTCACCGGTTTGGGGAATTTTGTTAAGAGAAGCCAACCAACCAAAAAAGTGACAAAGCAAGATAAGTTACTCTTCTACCTACATGGATAAGTTTTCTATGTTAATGCTTTTATTTGTTTCAATAAGTTACTCTTCTACCTACCTGGATAAGTTGTGTATTTTAATGCTTTTATTCGGTTCGATAGGTTAGGTTAATCTTCTACCTACTTGGATAAGTTGTGCATTCTAATGCTTTTATTCGGTTCGATAGGTTAGGTTACTCTTCTACCTACTTGGATAAGTTATGTATTTTAATGCTTTTATTCGGTTCGATAGGTTAGGTTACTCTTCTACCTACTTGGATAAGTTATGTATTTTACTGTTTTTATCCAATTATTCAATTAGTTACTCTTCTACCTACCTGGATAAGTTATGTATTTTAATGCTTTTATTCGGTTCAATTAATTACTCTTCTACCTACTTAGATAAGTTATGTATTTTAATGCTTTTATTCAGCTCGATGTTACTCTTCTACCAACCTGGATAAGTTATGTATTTTAATGTATTTTAATGCTTTTATTCAGTTCGATGAGTTACTCTTCTACCTACCTGGATAAGTTATGTATTTTAATGTATTTTAATGCTTTTATTCAGTTCGATGTGTTACTCTTCTACCTACCTGGATAAGTTATGTATTTTAATGCTTTTATTCGGTTCAATTAGTTACTCTTCTACCTACTTAGATAAGTTATGTATTTTAATGTTTTTTAATGCTTTTATTCAGCTCGATAAGTTACTCTTCTACCTAACTTGATAAGTTATGTATTTTAATGTATTTTAATGCTTTTATTCAGTTCTATGAGTTACTCTTCTACCTACCTGGATAAGTTATGTATTTTAATGTATTTGAATGCTTTTATTCGGTACAAAAATCGCTTATGGCCGCCGCATTACATTACATGAAACATGCGGAAAAGTATCTTTTCAGTAGCGTGAAAATTTGATTTAAGAGTAAATGTATCCATTATAAGGCTTCGATAGTTCGAACTGAGTTGTCTCCTTACTTATTAAATGTATAAAAGATATTCGTTTTCAGCACACATGAAAACCCCTAGTAAACAAGTTTTTAAAAGCAGATTTTGTGTTGGTCTACCAGGTCACAATTACCAAATAACCCCCATAAAAAAATTACCATACCCCCCCTATAATGTTGAGGGGGGCTCCTGTCTGGCGGGAATCAAACAGCATTAAAGAACGACAACACAGACATAGACGTTAACAATAGAACGGTCGCGAGAGAACTGCCGCCTGAGCTTACTTTATTAGAGAATCGCTCATCTAGTGTTATGTCCCTTTACTTGTGGACATGGACATCCCTCCCCATCTTGGTGGGACGACCTGTCTTTTTTTAATTTTTACTATTTTTTTTATTTTATTTATTTATTTTTTTAACTTACTTTATTAGAGAATTGCTCATCTAGGGTTATGTCCCTTTACTTGTTCACATCCCTCCCCATCTTGGTTGGACGACCTGTCTTATTTTAATTTTTACTATTTTTTTTATTTTATTTATTTATTTTTTTAACTTACTTTATTAGAGAATTGCTCATCTAGAGTTATGTCCCTTTACTTGTGGACATCCCTCCCCATCTTGGTTGGACGACCTGTCTTTTTTTAATTTTTACTTTTTTTTAATTTTATTTATTTATTTTTTTAACTTACTTTATTAGAGAATTGCTCATCTAGGGTTATGTCCCTTTACTTGTGGACATCCCTCTCCATCTTGGTTGGACGACCTGTCTTATTTTAATTTTTCCTATTTTTTTAATTTTATTTATTTATTTTTTTAACTTACTTTATTAGAGAATTGCTCATCTAGGGTTATGTCCCTTTACTTGTGGACATCACTCCCCATCTTGGTGGGACGACCTGTCTTATTTTAATTTTTATTATTTTTTTATTTTATTTATTTACTTTTTTAACTTACTTTATTAGAGAATTGCTCATCTAGGGTTATGTCCCTTTACTTGTGGACATCACTCCCCATCTTGGTTGGACGACCTGTCTTATTTTAATTTTTACTAGTTTTTTTTATTTTATTTTATTTATTTTTTTAACTTACATAAACAGTTCCGATGGTGAATTGCTCATCTCGCCATAACAATTATGAAGTCTTTGAGTCTAGCTAGGGGCAGTCTGTTCCGAGATGGGTTTTGTCTCGGTAACTAGTCAGCTATGTGTTTTGGGCGTCTCCAGGTTTTCTGGGATGTGTGGATTGTACTCACCTTCAGAGTCAGAATCAGAGTCAGGGTTTTCATCCCTAAGTGGTATGCGTTTTAACAAAGAAGAGTTTCAAGCCACTTGGTGGTTTCCTCTCTGAACCGTTATCATACTTCCCTTCATTTTTGTAACAGTATATGTCGGTGTCTTTCTTTAGGTCGAAGTACGCCATCACCTCAGCTCCAGTCAGAGCTTCCTTTACCTTGTTTGCAGATGCTTCTTCTTCTTCTTCTGTCCATCTCCAATTAGCATCTTTTTTTGTGATCCGTCTCAGTGGTTCACTAATAGTGGCATAATGTGGAATAAATCGAGCCACATACTGTGTCATGCCCAAGAATGATCTGACTTCACTGATGTTCCTTGGAGATTTGCATTTTGTAATAGCAGATATTTTCTCTGGGTCAGGGGACACTCCATTCTCACTGAAAATGTGTCTGAAGAAAATCAGTTTCCGTACAGAAAAGAGGCATTTTTCTTTTTCAGCTTGGCTCCTACTTGTAGACGTTTCAGGGTGTTCCTCAAGCTGATGTCATGTGATGGCTGGTCACGTGCATAATTTATTATGTCGTCTGATAGGTTTTTCACTCCTGGGATGTCTCTAAAAAGGTCTGATATAGCTTTTTGAAATAATTCAGAGGCTGCATTCACGCCAAAACTTAGACGCTTGTAACAAAATAAACCTGCATTTGTGGCAAATGTCGTTATATATCTGCTGGACTCTTCCAGTTCTAGTTGATGATAAGCATTGGAGAGGTCTAGTTTGCTGAAAACTCTACACCCATTTAAGTCTGCTATTAAGTCGTCTACATTTGGCATTGGATGTTTTATCCGTTGAATGGCTTCCTTTGCCTTTCTCATGTCAATGCAAATTCATACGCTAACATTTGTTTTGGGAACTACCACAACCGAGCTAACCAAGGGGGTAGGTCCAGTGACTTCTTCAATCACATCTATTTCTCTGAGATGTTTAAGTACAGTCTCCACGTCTTTTCTCACATGGAAAGGTATCCTGTGTTACTGGGGAAACCATAGAGTCAATGTAGAGATTAATGATAACTCCAGAAATTTTTCCTATCTTTCCATCAAACAAAAGTGTGGGGAACTCGTCTTGAATTGGGATCGTCACATGGAACGTGAAGTTAAACGTTATCATCCCCAGTGCTTCAGCAGAACGACCACTGTCGACTACAAATATCTTAGCCCTACAGGATTTATCACGAAATTCTATGCTTGCATTAATAAATCCTCGGATGGGTATGGCATGTTTAGATCTGTACGCAAATATCTGGGTCATTGTCTTGTTTACACATAGTTTTTGTTTTAAACCAGCATATATGTATCCAGCAATTATATTGACACTAGCACCCATGTCTATCACAAACATTACAGGGGAATTATTGACAAGGGCGATAACTTTTGGTGTCTTAATTGACGGTGTAAATTCCACTGAGTAAACAGACTCGTCACTAGATGTAAAAGGGGATACCGGGGGAGGATTGGTGAAACGAATTACTCTTACTGGCTTTGCTTTGCATGCTCTTGCAAAGTGATTTTTCTTGTGGAAATTCTTGCATTCTTTTCCTCGGGCTGGACAAGTCGGATGTGTAGAAGAGTATCCACAATAGTGACACGTTTGCTGTCCGCCATCTTTTTTTTTGTCCACCATGCAGTGGATTCTTTGATGTGTCATAGCGACTATTTTGCCGTGCGTGTTCACAACAAATGTCTTTACTGCCGTTGATGTTGAAATTTTTGTTATTTCCACATGTGAGACGCGTGCGGTTCTCGTTGCTGTAAAAAGCGTGTAGTTCATTACACTCCATGTCTGCGGCACGCATATAAGCCAATTCGATTACCCTAGCTTCATCCAGGATTTGCTTTAGCGTAGAGTTGTCCCTTAGCGCCTTCCTTCTGACTTTAGAGGATGTGCACCCCTGCAAAATTTGGGCTAGGATCTCTCTGTCTTTATCTTCAAAATCGCATGTGGAGGCTAGAGTCCGTAGACGTGCATGGTATGAATCTAAGCTTTCATTTGGGTTGTGCACGGGCTGCACGGCCCGTCGAAACTTGAAAATGTTGTGGGACGTGTTCTTTTGCGGCGTAAAATGATTTGTCAGTGAATTTTTGTAGTTTCATCTTCACCTGAAACTACATTTGCCGTTGTCCAAAATGTTGGTTGTGGGACGTGTTCTTTTGTGGCATAAAATGATTTGTCAATGAATTTTTGTAGTTTCATCTTCACCTGAAACTACATTTGCCGTTGTCCAAAATGTTGGTTGTGGGACGTGTTCTTTTGTGGCATAAAATGATTTGTCAATGAATTTTTGTAGTTTCATCTTCACCTGAAACTACATTTGCCGTTGTCCAAAATGTTGGTTGCGTCTATGCCCTTTTGTTGGTCTGTGACGTCATGGAAAATATCGAAAACTTCGTCTCCTGCATAGTGGAGAAGTTTTGCTTTCTTTTTTTATTGTCGTGAATGTCCATAGCGACAAATAATTCTCTAACCTGTCTATCCATTTTTTCCAACGAACGACGGTTGTAGTTTGGTCCGCATGTACGCTAAAACTGGGAAAAACTGGTAAACCACTGCTGGCCATTGTTTTTTTTTGTATTAAATTCCGAATTTTTTTTTTTGTATTAATTTCGAAATTTTTTGTTTTTTTTTGTATTAATTTCGATTTTTTTTTTGTATTAATTTCGAATTTTTTTTTTTTTAATTCCGAAAATTCTGTAGCTAAAACTGGGGAAAGCTGGTAAACCACTGCTGGCCAGTTTTTTTTTTTTTTAAATTCCGAAATTCTGCAGTGTGAGTTCGTCAGGAAAAAAAATTTCTCGTCGCCAGATATAGTGTTGGGGTCTCCCGTCTGGCTGGAATCAAACAGCTTGAAAGAAAGACAATGCAAACATAGGTGTTAACAACGGCTCGGTCACCAGAGAACTGCCGTCCGAGCTTACTAGAGAGCGAAGGGCAGATAACTCTCAGGGTTATGTCCCTTTACTTGTGGACATCACAGTAGTCTCCGCCTGTTTGCAGGGGCTGCTACAAATCACTTCCGCGTAATCTTATAAATAAAATAACAAACAAGTAAAGATAATTAGACATTATAATAATAAAACGTTATTGAAATATCAAAATATTAATTAAACGATATTGAAATATCTATAAAAATAATTATTGTAAAAGAATGTTTTAAAGTCAAAATCATATTTAGATAACACAATTCGATTGGCTATTAAAAGTGAAACATTTTAGTTTATTTTAAAATTAAAAAAATAATTTGATCTCCAGTTATTGCTATAGAATATTGATAGAATTTAAAGATTATAATTATTATTATAATTATTGTAAAATAATTATGTGTGTGTGTATATATATATATATATATATATATATATATATATATATATATATCGTTATATTACTGGAAATTAGAGAAAATAAAACACCTAGTATAGAATGGAAGATTATTAGGAGGGCCAATACTTGCCACTCATTGATCTCACCATGTCCATTATGCTTATCAAAAAAAACTCGAGATAACTAGGTTTAAAGACAGAGAAAAATTATTAAATATTAAACAAGAAACTGCTATATCCTGCAAACATTTCAGAATACACGCTCTTAAAGAACTCTAAATTAGTAGACTTGAACAACTATAAGCACAACTAACCCCCATCAAATAACCCCCCTTCCACAAAGAGGATAAGTGAGGTCGCAACTATGATCATACCCGTATGGGTTACGTAAGTCGCTTAATATTCTACTTCATCGAGCAGTTATAATATTACTAACCGAAATAAGTACCTGTATGAAGGTATATTTGAACCAAACGAGTAATAGATTGTTTTGGGTGAACCTCGTAATAATGTATTAATATGGATATTTTTGGATGTGTGTATGTATGGATATAAAATCTTTATATACCCGTGTAGGAAAATTAATTTTAAAAAAAATGAAGACATAAATAGATGAAAGAAAGTAAGGAAGGAAGAGTGAATGAAAGAAAAGGGCATAAGGAAATTAGGAAACAAAGACGAAGGTAAGTACTACAATATATAAGCTTGCATACTCGGTTTGTTTAACCTAAATACTATGATTTCTGTCATGTGTTATTATATATTATTATTGTATCGTTATACATCTTATGTATATCTGCCTAACCATCGAAAGAGTGTTTGCTTAATATGAAGATAGGCCTATGAACTTCATGCTGAATTCAATATAAATTTTTACGTAGTATAAATTTTTATGGAAAAAACTTACAACTTAGGAAAATGTAACAAGCGAGTGTGGCCATGAAATATAACTATGCGTGTGGAGTTTGATAGAAAAAGGGAATTTATATAGTAAATGTATTCATGTCTGTTTCTACTTTAGATGTATCATTTGGTGGCAGGGTACATGTATATATATATGTCTATATTTGTGTGAGTATGTATGTATAAGTGTATTTTATGTATGCATGTATGTTTGTATATTTATATATATGTGTATCTATATATCTGTGTGTATGTTTGTATATGGATGTATTTGTATGTGCGTATGTATGTATATGTATGTATATGCATATATATTTCTGAACTATTAGAATAGGCTGTCTCGTATATGATTGTTCTAACAATATAGATTACAATTATGTATGGATGTCCGAATGTTATATATGTATGTGTGTGTATGTATATATATATATATATATATATATATATATATATATATATATATATATATATATATATATATATATGTATATATATGTGTGTATGTGTGTGTGTATTTATATATATATACACCCGTCTGGAGTGTAGTAGCATACTATTGCATATATGAAGGGGTTACCACGCTACAGAAGTGAAGAAAAATGCCATTATTTGTCTCTGTATGTCTGTATGTGTGTGTATATATATGCGCGGGTGTAGCAAAGTGTAGGCATTTATAAGTATATTGATATATTAATATATATAGGTACATGTGGGGTTTAGATAACTTTCGTGTTTTATGTTTATTCATATTTTGTTTGTTTATTTGTTTTAATTTTATTTTATTTTTATTTATTTTTATTTAATTTTATTTATTTTTTGTTTTGTTTTATTTACCTTAATGTAATTTTAACTTTATTCCTGCGTAGTTTTAGAATTATTGCCTAGTTTCAGTACGTGTGTTGTGAGTAAAATAAAAGCGTACAGCATTAGCAGTATCAGAATTTTTGTAGGAAGTTTTGACACCCCTAACACGAAACTGCGAATACAATATAAAAATCTCGTAATTTCTCTGTTAAAAGTGGGTTATTTATTTTCTTTATGGATTATACTTCCAAATAAACTATTACAGTCGTTTTAAAAGTAATAGAAATATTTTTTTTAAACAGTAATGAATTTTCCGAACTCAATATTTTTCAATTTTTAAACTTTAAAAATCTATCAAAATTTATCTATTGATTCTATTTTTACGATATTTTCAGGGTCAATGTGGAATTTTATGTTCTTTCCAATAAACCGAATATAATATTTTAGACAAACGTTTTTTTTTTAAATTCACGCCCCCCCCCCCCAAGTGTCACCCATTTTGAAATGTCTATTAAAAAGTAAATAATTAATTTATGTCGGGGACTTTTATATATCACAAATTGAAGAGAAAAGGTCAATAAATAATATATTCAAATTTAAAACAAAAAAAAATCGCTTTTTTAGAAATTTACCTGTAAAGTCCGAAGTTTAAAACCTTATTTTATAAGAACACATTGTTTTTTTTGTCTTTTTTTGTCTTTTTTTTTTAATGAAACCTTGGTCCTTGCTCCTTTAATTGAAAAAATAAATAGGGCTTGAATTACATTTTTCGAGGAGTTATAAGCTTGGAAAGACAGGGGGTCGAATAATTCACGCCTCTCATTTTGAAATGTCTATTAAAAAGTAAATAATTAATTATGTCGGGGAGTTTTATATATCACACATTGAAGAGAAAAGGTCAATAAATAATATATTCAAATTTAAAACAAAAAAAAATCGCTTTTTTAGAAATTTACCTGTAAAGTCCGAAGTTTAAAACCTTTTTTTTTAAAAAAACACATTGTTTTTTTTTTGTTTTTTTTTTAATAAAACCTTGGTCCTTGCTCCTTTAATTGAAAAAAAAATAGGGCTTGAATTACATTTTTCGAGGAGTTATAAGCTTTGAAAGATGGGGTGGAATTATTCACTATTTTCACGAAATTTCTGACACTGCTAGTACAGCATGGATTCGCTTTTGAATATATATATATATTAACGTGAGTGTGTGTGTGTGTGGCGGTGTCTGTGTATGTGTGTGTTGTGTGTGTGTTGCATGTATGTGTGGGTGGATGTAGATTAAAAGGCACCGGTCAGTACTTAGTTGACCATAGCTAAGGTTCTTAGGTTGGATGGGGTGAAAGGGAAATGAAAAAGATGTTTATTATCTTCAAAGACCTCACTCATCCTCTTACCGCTTTTATGACTCCCACCCAGGTTGCATTCTAACTTGATAAACGAAATAGGAAAATGTATTTGGTGGAAATATCACTTTCGACGGTAATTCTTGGCCTGAAGACGTAATCCCCCAACGTGGGTGATTACAGAAACACGTATGCACATATGTAGCCATTAATGTTTGTATAAATAAAATTTATATATATATATATATATATATATATATATATATATATATATATATATATATATATATATATATATATATACACACACACACAAACACGAAATTTTTTTAAATTTAAAATAAAGTTCGAAATCGATTCAATTTTTTTTTTTTTAAACAGTTGTCTGTTTTGCGTGTATTATGTCTTAGTTTAATTGCTTCAACATTTATCTGCCTTTCCCGAACATTTTTCTTATAGAGTTTCCCTTGACTCGACACCGTCACGTTGACCGGTGCTTTGTTCCCTAATTTTACATATTTACCATGCCTCCTAACGGGACAGTGTTAGACACCAGGGTCGTTTTTTTAACGTGGAGAAAAGGTACAAAAATAAAAAAAATGTCTCAGTCGTGAAGGATTGATCCTCCACCGAAAGAGAACCTAATTGTAGTCAGCAGCATTTCTAGACCCATAATGTCTCTGCCTTTTATCTTCTGTTGTCCTTCGCCGTTTTAAGCCTTCTCCGGTAAGAAACTTTAAATATCTCCTTCTTAAAGACACTTTAATATTTTTAACGTTATTTTTTATATATATATTATTTCATCTTAACTACGAACTTTTTTTAAACCCACATGACCGACCCCCTTACTTCTAGCTGTGTTATTCATTTCCTTACGTATACGACTCTCTATTCAACCCTTTATAACTTTTCGATTCTTATCTTTTTTTTTTTTTTTTTTTTTTTATTACATTTTCACCCCAAACAAGGCAAATTGCCACTTTGGTGTAGGGGGCTACTATCAGGGGCAACAACTACTGGGGTACTATGTAGGGATTTGGGCAGCAAGGTGTCGGTTCACGTTACACTTGAACTTCTGCACGTCAGTACTGTTGGGGAAGCAGGGACCTGGAATGGAATTCCAGAGTCTTGCGGTTCTGGGGAAGAAACTATTGGAGTAAAAAGATCTTTTACATCTAGGGACCTCTACAGTGTGGGGGTGGGATCTAGTAGCCTGTCGGGTTTGTCGAGGGTGCTCGCGTCGTGGGGGCACAAGTGATTGCAGTTCATCAGAGCATTCACCACTAAAATACTTGTAGAACAGGCAGAGGGATGCAACATTTCGTCGATGGGACAGAGGCTGAAGCTTAGATGCCAGTTCAGGGCCTATCAGATTTGCGACTCTCTTTTGAACCTTGTCAAGGAGCGAGAGACTAGTAGCAGATGCACCAGCCCAGATGTGGCAGCAATACTCCATACATGGGCGAATGGTGGCCTTATAGAGGTACAGAATACTTTCGGGTGTTAGTAGTTTTCTAGCACGGTAGAGAGAGCCTACCTTTCTTGCAGCGGCCCTGGCAATGCCTTCAATGTAATTGTTCCAACTCATGTTTCCTGTGAACGTTAGGCCAAGGAGTTTGAAAGATGGACTCTCAGATAAAGAGTCGTTGGCCATTGCTATTGGTGGTAGAGAGGGTTTCTTGTAATTATTGAATGAAACTAGTTTAGTCTTAGCAGCATTGAACGCGACCAACCACTTTTGTCCCCATTCCACTACAGATTGGAGGTCTTCCTCTAGTGTTTCTGCCATTTCTTTAGAAATGTGTTCATTCGTCTTCCTGTCGTGTCTGCCATAGAGTGTAGTGTCATCAGCATATATACCCATCTCAGAGGCAATGTTGTCGGGGAGGTCATTTATGAATATCAGGAACAATAGAGGTCCAAGGATAGAACCCTGGGGCACTCCCGCATTTATATCATATTGTTTAGATGTGCGACCGTCGAGGACTACCTGGATTTTTCTCTTATCTAAGAAGGATTTAATTATGTTAAGTATTCTACCAGTGATACCGTATGATCTGATTTTACTGAGGAGACCCTCATGCCATACCCTGTCAAAAGCCTTAGATATATCTAGAGCTACCGCTCTGCCTTCCCCCGCTTTGTCCAGTGATTGGTATATACGTTCAGAGATCACGGTGAGGATGTCTGCTGTGGAACGGGCTTGTCTAAATCCATATTGTTTGTCAGTCAGTAGTTTAGCATCTGTAAGATGATGGACTAGAGCATGGTTAATTATGGTCTCAAATATTTTGGCAAAAAGTGGGAGGAGGCTAATGGGGCGATAATTTGATGGGTCTGTCCTTTCGCCAGAATTCTTGAATACTGGTACAACAGAAGCAGTTTTCCAACAGCCCGGAAAGCAAGCTTCATTAAGACATTTGTTGTGGAGTTTGGAGAGAACTGGAGCTACTTCGGCTGAGCACTTTTTTAATAGCACAGCTGGGATAAGATCGGGTCCACATGCTTTTGAGGTGTCAAGGTTTTTTATGATAGCATGCACCTGAGCAGGGGTGGTTTTCAGATCGTCTAGTGTGGCGTCTGTCCGCATAGGAAAGTCAGGTAGGGGGTGGTTGGAAGGGTCCAGTGTGGAGTTTGAGGCAAACCGACTGGCAAGCATGTTAGCCTTGTCGGTTGCTGAGGAGACAACCTCGTGATTATCTTTTCTCTTTGTGTTCTCAACAATGTTTTTTTTTAAGTTGAGTTTTTATTTTTCTTTCATTTATTTTGTTCGTTTGTTACCGTATATCTACTCTCAGTGACTTTGTTTATAGGATTTCCTGTCCTGATTGTATTTAATGCTAACTGTTCGAGGGTCGTATGTTTATAATCAACACAATATGTCAATTAAAAAGACAGTACAATATGCGTGTGTTAATTAAAAAGGGATAATCTCCTAAGTTAGCGTTAAAATTATCTTTTGTTAAAAAATATTATGACATGAGGAGTCATTTCGATTTAAAAAATTATTTTATTTTAATTTAATTTAAAATGGAGAAAATAACATTTCAGATGTCTTCAATAATTATCATGCTTACTTTGGAGATTACCGAAAAAAAAAAGGTTAAAAATATAAACAAATCAAACTTACCAGGGAAGATAATAACTTCCGGTGAATGCTGGAAAAATATCCAATAAATAAAACGTCGTTTAGTAAGTCGTTATTTGTATTTTAAACTAAAGATTTATTCTGGTTTATTTAATTTATTTATTTCTTTATTTATTTTTGTCAAGTTAAATTAACTTAATATGAAAATGGATGATAAACTTTAAAAAATCAATTATTGAATGGATTCTATTATTTCCTGTGACACCGATGACTAAAATCGCAAATTATTGTCTTTTTAAATTCGATTGATCAAAAAAAAAAAAAGAAGTTTTTAGAAAAATATTTAAACCTATGATTTAAAGTTTTAAGATCTAAAAAAATAACGCATGAATTTGTTTGCTTTTTCATAAAAAAATAAAACAATGTAGATGTTAACATCTTTTTTTTACTTGCCTTCCTACGAGGGCAGAGTTGGACACAAGGTTGGTTTTTAATATGGGGGAAATCAGCTCCCCAAAAAGGACCTTCGTGTTAGTAACAAAAATAATTAAAAAATGTATCAGTCATGAAGGATTTCTCTTCCATTAACCGAAACCAACAAGTGAAGTGCAGCATCAGAACAGATACTACAAATGGGTGTCTATTCTGAAAGCCGTTCTTAACATGGGAAAGTTGAGGGTGTCTATTCTGAAAGCCGTTCTTAACATTGGAAAGTTGAGGGTGTCTATTCTGAAAGCCGTTCTTAATGGAAAAAAATGGGAAAGTTGAGAGTATTTTTTCTGAAAGCAATTCTTAACATGGGAAAGTTGAGAGTATTTTTCTGAAAGCCGTTCTTAACATGGGAAAGTTGAGGGTGTCTATTCTGAAAGCCGTTCTTAACATGGGAAAGTTGAGGGTGTCTATTATGAAAGCCGTTCTTAACATGGGAAAGTTGAGGGTGTCTATTCTGAAAGCCGTTCTTAACATGGGAAAGTTGAGGGTGTCTATTCTGAAAGCCGTTCTTAACATGGGAAAGTTGAGGGTGTCTATTCTGAAAGCCGTTCTTAACATGGGAAAGTTGAGGGTGTCTATTCTGAAAGCCGTTCTTAACATGGGAAAGTTGAGGGTGTCTATTCTGAAAGCCATTCTTAACATGGGAAAGTTGAGGATGTCTATTCTGAAAGCCATTCTTAACATGGGAAAGTTGAGAGTGTCTATTCTGAAAGCCATTCTTAACATGGGAAAGTTGAGGGTGTCTATTCTGAAAGCCATTCTTAACATGTCTCTGCAAAAAGCCATTCTTTACTTGTCTCTGCAAAATTTCAATGAGATTTTCTTATTCAGCATAGTCGAAAACCTACAAAAGTTATCATTTAAAAATTTTTTGTGGAGGTGGACCTAACGTAAAAAAAATACATTTAATATTTCAGAAGCATTACAATAGGTAGTTTTCATTCAGTATTTTCAAAAAATAATATAATTTAAAAATTATTTAATGTGGTTTGGATGATAAAAATAATAACAACAAATTTGTTTACATGGTTTAATGACTGTTTTTTTCTCTCAGAAAATATTCACATTCATTTCAAACCATGTGTGACACTCTATTCATAAAAATCAGTAATCATAAACTTCATGTTATTCGCAGGAGATCCTCATTTAACTAAACCTGCATAATGAACACTCGTTACAAGAAAACATTAAAATTGGAACGATTTGAATTAATATTCCTAACACGTAAATAAATGTTATTTCATCTTAATACAATGATTTTGAGTTCTTTGTCAAGTGGCGCTATTTTCCGGGGTTATTTCTATATTTTTATTTTATGTATGTGAGGATGTGCCTTGGTGGAAACCTACAAATTGGTGATCTCATTAAATTTACTTTTCACGGTCCTGTGGATACTCTACTACTTTAGACTTCAAGAGATTCTTGTACCTGCAACCTAAGCCCTAAAAATTGATAGATCCCGATTATGAATGGGTGAACAAGGACTCACACCCTTAGAATTTAGTGACTCCACTCTCAGTTCCTACAAATTGGCATCAGTTCTGTGAGTGCTACAGGGTTACAAGTGAAAAAATCGTTATACATTTTGTGCATTCATCTTTGTTTATATACATGTCACTTGTGTACTCATGTGCCTTTGTCATGAGTCTGTCAACTGATCCTTAGTCTATATGAGACAGGGCCTTTTTATTTCCATAACCACATAATATTGTTTCCAACATACATCTAGCTTTCCCCACCTTGGATGGTTCTTATTATAAACTAGATCTCCAATCTTAAAATCTACGGACTTTGTTTTTTTATCCGAGTCCTCTATTAGTTTTTTTCCTTGCTTCCCGAATGCTATCCCTTACCAAAGTAAAAGATCGATGCATCTTTTGTAGAGCAATCTCATGTTGCTCATCACCATAGTATATTTTATCAACATAGTATACTCTACAAGGCATTAATATATTATCTAATTGCAGTATTACGTCTCTGTTGTAGAGCAAATATTATGGTGAAAATTTTGTCTTGCATCGTTCTATGAAATCTTTCTAATTTGTTATTTTGGAGGTGATTAAATCACGTGATCACATCTTGTATGTTGAGATCCTACAATGCCTTCTTCATCAATTGGTTAACATTTTCGGGTGCATTGTCTGTTAACAGCTGGAATGGTATCCTGAATCTGGAGAAAATTTCATCCCACAAAAGATGAACCACCGTTTTTGCCTTTAGTGAAAGCCTCTGGCCAACACTATACATATCGATGAACGTCACTATGTACTAGTTACCTGAAACTATAAAGCAGGGCTTTGAAATATCCAATGCCAGTTTGAGAAAAAGAAAAGGAAGCAGATCTCACTTCTGCATTCAAAGTTGTACCTTCCTCAGGTTTCTGTTTTGGCACAGAATACATTTGCCTACATATTCTTTCACTCACCTCCTTAAATAAACACAGCCAGAAATATTTTTGTTTAATGGTGTGAAACATCTTTTCCACGACCATGTGACCATTATTGTCATTGTACTGCACAAACACACTTTTTCTAAGATGCAACGGTAATATAACCTTATGAATTGTTCATCAGCGAGTTGCAACAAGTAATACACTATATCGTCTATCACTATAAATTCTTTTGTTTCATTTTAGACAATTTACCATTCTACATCTGCATCTCTAAATCTCAAAATTTCCTTATCTTTCTCTTGATCCCTAATTAAATATAAACCTGATAACTAGGGCTGTGACAACAGCATATTCATTTCATTCGTTTGACTCTCGAGTATATATCAGACACAGTTAGACTAAGTTAATCAACTTAGACCCACATCAGTCTATATAAAAACATAAGATATTAAGGGATATATACTCACGAGTCAAAACAATGAAAGAATATTTTGTCACAGCCCTACTGATAACGTAGGATGCTGGTGCAATACCGATGAGCCTTAACCATATATGATGCAAACCGTTTTGACTCAAAAGGATTCTAGTTTATTGCACCTATCAAGTAATTACCATCTAATTCTACCGGAGAAAATCATTGTTTTGATTGAATCCACAGTGCGGGACAAGAGATCCACAAAATCATTTTCCTTCCCCTTCAGGTACTGTATCATGCAACTATAAGCAAAAATACACAAAACCCACGTCTGTATTTTCCTGTTGTGTAAAGACGAGTTTAATAAATATTCTAGGGTTTGTGATCTCGAAAATTTGTTATAAATCACTGATCATGTGACGATACAAATGAACATTTACATTTTATCGATTTCCTCCATTCACTTACTTTGAACCTCAGAA
Source organism: Euprymna scolopes (assembly GCF_053919585.1). Lineage (NCBI taxonomy): Eukaryota > Metazoa > Mollusca > Cephalopoda > Sepiida > Sepiolidae > Euprymna > Euprymna scolopes. The sequence goes on from NW_027633233.1 coordinate 17,371, forward strand.
TTGACATTTCATGGCTTATTTAAAGTCGTAAAATCTATGCAAAATCTATTATTACGATCCTTCTTTTCTATTAACACTATCGAAAAATTTCACAGGAAAATTTTGATCTCTCAATTACACCTACCCTCATCATTTCCTCCATTGCTGAGTCTACAAACTTTTTTTGATTTAGTGGTGTTCGATATGGTCATCTCAGTATGGAATCATGCATTCCAGTATCGATACACATCTCCACCATATTGGTTCTGCCCAAGTCCTTTTCCTCCATAAGGAACAAATCTCTATTCCGCTTCACCAACCTATCAACTTCCAACTTGAATTCTTCAGGTATTTTATTCCCTTCAAATTATTCTTGGGGATTTCATTCTTTTGTTCATTAAGCATAATAATCTTTGACTATTTCTAAAACTTACACGAACCATGCATGTATGCAGATGCTGGTGTTTTAACAATTTTTTCTGCTTACCTTACTGTTGATTAAATATGGGCATCACCTTCCATATCAATTGAACAAACTCTTCTACAATTAATAAGTTTTTATCACAGAGTTCAAGTCCCTGTGTAAGCGCTTAAAAATATTATTTATTACTGACACATCTGCAAACCTATTAACCAGAGTTCTATAATTTTTCCATCAATTTTAACCCAAAAGCAATTTGATGTGATAAAGTCTAGAAAATCGAGTCGAAGAATAATAAATAAAAAAATAATAGTGAACAATAATAATCCAATTAAATAACAAATAATAATGATAAAAATAAAAAATACTATAAATAAAAATAATAATATAAATAAAAAATAATATAAATAAAAAATAATAAAAAGTAGTAATAAAAATAGAAAATTTTCCTTCTCTCTAGTTTTAAATACACGTCCACTACTCTGTACTTTATATCTCCATACTTCATCATTCAACCACCTCCTGCAGACACTGACTTTTCCGTTTTCCAACATTTTCTTTCTTAGAAGAGAATTCCGCCCAATCTATCTTGTTACTGCCTTTTTCAATTCTGAACATTTGAAAATAGTTGCTCGATTATAACAATAATGTGAACAAGAAAGAAAAATAATAAGATTATAAAAATTTTACACATATGTGTTTTTTTGTTATCTTATGTGCGTTATATATATATATATATATATATATATATATATATATATATATATATATATATCGTTTTTGGAGCAGAAACACAAGAGAAAAAATATCCACATTTTTATTTTCTATTGCGTTATATGTGTGAACTCAGCTAGAGACTAAGAGTGTAGACCATGAGGTGGGTAGATGGAGCCATGCTTCCGACTGACTGTAGGCTTCTTTCGCCATTTGCCTTTTTGTCTGGCCTATATATGTGACCTGCTTTGTTCAGGTGCGCTCACCTTCGAGACATATGCATATCAAATAGTTGAGCTTTCACCACTGATGATATAAATTTTGACAAGCTGACCCCATCGTTCAGTGTGTTTGCTACCAGCTGTGATGCATGTGCGTTTGCAAAACTTCAATGCATGACACCAAGTAATTAAACTCTTGTCTCTTTTACTTTCCAAATCAGGCAATGCCATGTCGAGTTAACATAATTAAAAGACTCTCATATCTAAACTTCAATTCTCACAATCTATATAATGTAAAGAAAGTAACAGACTGTTTCTTACAACACCAAGCAAAAGCAATATGTACTAATAACAATACATATCAAAATGAGGTGGAAAGTTTAAGAGAAACCTCCAAGAGGGCAAGATACAAAATACTGCCGTTATATGGATAACACTTTGTATACGATATGTGAAGAAATTGGCAAAAAGAATTGAAATAATCTGTAGTCTATATAATGCCAGGATAGTATTCAAGAGTGATTCGACTCTCCAGAAACATGTTGTGCATGTCAAGCTGTTTATGGAAAAATCATGACGATAAGATTCGGTGTATGGAAAATTATACAGAAATATGAGCCATGTCATTCACTAACAATAAGGTTAGAAAAACATTGAAAAGCTGTAATATGTTGAGAGAGTAAAAAGTCAGTTATGACGGAATAAAGATAGAAAAGGGAAACCATCAACTCTTATGGGATGAAGTAAATATTAAAGATGAAAAAGAACAACAAAGGAAACCGCACATATTCTGGGTGATGATCAACTACTAAGCATACATAGTATAGTATTTAACATGATATGGCAATCATTAATAATAAATAATATTTATCTACCTATACATATAGTAATAAGTAGTAAAAATGTCTCTCACTCTCTCTCTCTCTCTCTCTCTCTCTATATATATATATATATATATATATATATATATATATATATAAAATGTAGTAATAAATTGTAATATCATCTTAAACCAAAATATTTCATAAAATACTTACTAGGTTTTTCTGCTAGGACCCGTGATGCTATGGATAAAGTACTTGGTAAAATTCAGTCGTAAGTTACATACTCTTGGACGTTAAATTTTACCTATCTTGTCTTGCTTTTGTCTTGTGTTCTGATATCTTTGTCAAATATGCTGTTAACCAATATCGTCTTGTTACATGTAAAACGGAAAGAAAAAAAGTCACCTATGTAAACGAGAACCTCCCAAATTAAAATCTTGAATAATTATCTAAACTCAAATGTAAATTAATATTAAGCCGACTTCACAAATTGATAAAAGTTAATTATTGGATTTTAATTATAAGGTGAAGCTCGAATGATTCAAACTCGAGATATATAATGCCAGAAACATCCACCCATTAATATGGGAGGGGAGATTATCTTCAAAAGCGTCCTGAATTGATAATTGAGCACCGAACTTTACTAAGTAGATATTAATAAGCCCCTTGTACCCATTCACCCATTTTTTTTAATGGAGAGTAGATAATACAGTGGGTGTGTTATCGGCAGCTCCAGTAACTCTCGCTTCTCCTTTTTTTTGTCCCTCAGTCCTCATGCAAATGAGTGATTTTTCTGACAAAGGGTGAAGAAAAAGATGCTTTAAAGGTCGGTAGTACTTGGTGAACAGTAGTCTGAGATGTCGGAAATTTTTCTGTCTCTATGTCTGTTCTTGTGGGCATGTCAATAGTAAGGGCACGGACGTAAACGTTTCATCTTGGCTGACGTTATCCGCCTGATAGTCAGGGACCCGAACCTTGGATTAACCACTAAGGAGGCTGTCCTATTAGCAGGCGCAAAGTACTGGGACTGCTGTATTGCCATTTGGTGAATGGACTCTTGACCATGCAGTAGTCTCTGGTGGGCCCTTTGATGGCATACTAGTGGGTAATTATTACTGCTTTACTTTTTCATGTGCTACAAAAAAAAATTCCCTGTCTTTTCTCTCTCTTACTTTTCCTCTCTGTACTGCTCTAACCAAGTATGCCGACCTGTTCCACAAATCCCAAAACCTCAACATGAAACATCTCCAGAAAAAACTCGAATAAACCAAGAACCCCATCTTCCAACGTAGACCCCTACTACCATATCTCCTTCTCCAACATCAGAGGTCTACGTTCCAACCTTCTAGAGGTTGAAACACAATTAAAGGAGACAACACCTTACATATTCTTTCTAAGCAAAACTGGAATAGGGCCGACCACTTCCCTAGATGAGTTCATAATTAACGGATACTCTAACTTAACATCTAAATCTAACCCCCAAGATCGCCATGGGCATGGAATATGTGCCTACATTAAAGATGGCTTCCCACGTCGCAGGGATATCTCTAGAGAAGGTCCTAATTTACCTTATATGTGCTTCCGGGTTGTACTGGCTTACACCACTGCATTTATATTTGGCCTCTATCGACCCCACAATAGCGGAGTTACTATCTTTAAGAGCATATCTGAGAAAATAGACCACATCCTGTCTGCACATCCTTCGGCTAACATCCACATCTATGGTGACTTCAACATCCATAACGTGGAATGGCTGACCCACTCAAATAAGACAGACGATGAGGTGAGGTTCTGTCATGATTTTGCCACTGCTTAAGACCTCACTCAGATTGTTCATGAGCCCACCCGTGTGCCCGATACTACAGGTCAATATGCAAGCCTCCTAGACCTTTTTCTCTCAACTTCCCCTGAGCTATGTTCTGTTCTTTCTCCTCTAGGATCCTCCGACTACTCTGTCGTATCAGTTAAGATAAAAATGAAATGTAATAAGTCCCCAGACATACCCCCTCCACTGTACTGTATACCAATACTCCATGGCTGATTGGGATAGCTTCCGTACATTTATATCTGATCTATCTCTGCATTCCATGTTTAAAAAGGATGTGTCCTCTATAGTATCAGACCTGACCGAATGGTTAATTGTAGGCATAGACCGATTCATACCATCTAAAAAATTCCAACAAAAACCTACCAGCCAGTCATGGTTCTCCCCAGAATATGCTGCTGCTATCGCGCACAGAAATTACTTTTTCCATAGCTACCAATGTAATAGATGCACTGAGATAAAGCTGCTTTCAGGAACGCCAGCAACCACTGTAAAAGAGTAATAAAAAATGCAAGAGAGCTATATGCTCAGTCTGTTAAATTCAAAGTTAGATCAGCAGCTTAGTTCCCACCAGTTTTGGCAAATAACAAATAGGATCCTGAACAGAAGTGTGCGTTCTATCCTAACCATTATCAACGGACCAGAGGTAATCTCCTCAGCTTCAGACAAGGCCAAACTATTTGCCAAGAACTTTGCAGCTAATTCTACCCTATGCGACAAAGGGCATCAACTCCCCATATTTCCTCCTATAACAAAGAACACGCTTGATAACATACAAATATCTGTGCATGAGGTCGCCAAGCTAAACAAAAACCTTGATTCCAGTAAAGCTACTGGCCCTGACGTCATCCAAATTATAGTGTTAAAAAAGCTTCAACCAGAACTTGCTCCCATACTTACGAAACTGTTTAAACGCTGCCTTAAAGAGAAGTGCTTTCCAACACCCTAGAAAACCTCATCAGTATGCCCTGTATTTAAGAACTCAGGTGATAATAATCTCCCTCTCAGTATAGACCAATAAGTCTCCTGTGTGTCATGAGTATGTTGCTGGAATCCATATTAAATAGAGAAATAGTCAACCACCTCAGCAGAAATAACCTTCTTAGTGACACACAATATGGTTTCTGTTCTGTAAGATCTACCGCAGATGTGCTGACGGTTATATCTCACAAGATTAGTGAATCTCTTGACAAAGGCTTCCTTTCTAGGGCAATTGCTCTTGATATATCAAAGGCCTTCGACAGGGTATGGCATAAGGGTCTACTTCACAAGATCTCCAGCTACGGTATAACTGGAAATATTCTCTCTATCATTAAATCATTTCTCTCCGATAGGTTCATAAGAACTGGTTGATGGACAAAAATCAGAGTCCTGCAGTATTAATGCTGGAGTCTCTCAAGGGTCCATCCTGGGCCTAACTCTCTTCCTGATCTACATCCATGATCTCCCTAAACACATACTTAAATCATTCGTTGGCATCTATGCTGATGACATGACCATCTACGACGACACATCCAAGGCTGTAAATGACAAAGCTCTCTCTGATTCTCTCTCCTCTGATCTCGAACGAGTGGTTCAGTGTGGGAAGACGTGGGTGGTTACCTTTAATGCATCTAACACCAAACTTTTATCTTTACATCATCAACGCTCTTCTCCCCATCTGGCATCAATTGAAATGGATGGCTCTCGTCTAGGAGAAGCCCCGTGTTTTGACAAGCTTCTGGGCTTGACCTTCACTCCTGATCTGAAATGGAACACGTACATCAAGTCTGTTGCCAAGGTCGCTGGAAAGATGGTAGGATCCTTCTACCGCTCCAGAAGATATCTCACTACTGATGCAATTCTCTATCTATATAAAAGCCAAGTACATCCAAGGATGGAATATTGCTGCAATATCTGGGCAGGAGCTGCCTATCCTGCCTTGACAGAGTACAAAATAGACTTCGTGGCTTAGTGGGGGATGACCTTCCCTCCAACATCTCTCCCACAGAAGAGACGTTGCAAGACTATCTTTGTTTTATCGTTATTTCCATGGCAGGTGCTCGTCTAAACTCCAATCTCTGGTCCCCCCTCGCCAATCTTTCACAAAAAACACCCTTCTAGCTGAATCCACTATCAAAAACTTTCCCAGTCTTTATCTATGCCTAAATCAAAACGTAGATTCCATGAACAAAGCTTCTTTCTTAGAACTGCACGCCTGTGGAACTCTGTTCCGTTTGCCTGCTTCCCTCCTTACTACAACTTGGATATCGTCAAGTCCAACCTAAACAAATTCCTGATGAACTGCCCCCTTAAGTAGACATTTTATTAAATATCCACATGAACCTACTGTACTTACAATAACCCTTATCCCTGAATGGCTTCCTGGCCTTGATAAGTGGTGACCACCTTATAAAAAAATCATCAGTGAGAGTGAAAATAGAATTTAAAATTACTAACAATATAAGAGCATGCTAATCTAATAAAACTTCTGTTCAGAATTCTGTACATAATTCGGAGTTGAAAAGAAAACTATAAGAGCATTCTTCTAATGTAACTATCCTTTGCATATAGTCTTGTATCCCTTCTAACCTTACCATTGTCACGTTTTCTAATTCGACTACATGTTTTTTAGGGTTTGCAACAATGCCAAAGTTGTCCTCTAGGGACCTTTACAATTCTGACCATTTTAAGCTTTCATTGTTTAAACTTTCATTGTTTAACAGGAGTTTTTTTTTTCAATTATCTAACTGAATTGTCCCGTGTTGTTAAGAGAGTTATCTGACATTTTCCTCGTCTACTGCTCTGGTCAGCCTGCAATTATCTTTCTCTTGATCCCTAATTACATCTAAACCTGATAACTAGGGCTTTGACAACAGCATATTCTTTTCATTCTTTTGACTCTCGAGTATATATCAAACTTAGTTAAACAAATGAGACGATCATCAGTCTATGTAAAAACATATAAGATATTAACGGCTATATGCTCACAAGTCAAAACAATGAAAAGAATATTTTGTTGTCACAGCCCTACTGATAACGTAGGATGTTCGTGCAATATCGATGAGCATTAACCATATATGATACAAACCCTTTTGACTGAAAAGGATTCGCGTTTATTGCACCTACCAAGTAATTATTGTACCATCTAATTTTACCACAGGAAAATCATTGTTTTGATTGAATCCACAGTGCGGGACAAGAGATCCAATAAATCATTTTCCTTCCCCTTCAGGTACTGTATGATGCAGCTATAAGCAAACATACACAAAACCCATGTCTGTATTTTCCTGTTGTGTAAAGGCGAGTTTAATAAATATTCTAGGGTTTGTGATCTCGAAAATTTGTTATAAATCACTGATCATGTGACGATACAAATGAAAATTCCCATTTTATCGATTTCCTCCATTCACTTATTTTGAATCTCAGAACTGATGCTTCATGGCTTTCATCCTGGCATAGTGCTTACGTAAACTGGCTAGTACTATCCTATCTATGTTTTCAGACATACTTCTTTGTGACTTTATTTGAAGTCATAAAATCTATGCAAAATCTTTTATTACCATCCTTCTTTTCTATTAACACTCTCAGAAAATTCCACAGGAAAATTTTGATCTCTCAATTACACCTACCCTCATCATTTCCTCCATTGCTGAGTCTACCAACTTTTTTTTGCTTTAGAAGTGTTCGATATGGTCATCTTAGTATGGATTCATGCATTCCAGTATCGATACACATCTTCACCATATTGGTTCTGCCCAAGTCATTTTCCTCCATAATGAACAAATCTCTATTCTGCTTCACCAACCTATCAATTTCTAACTTGAATTCTTCAGGTATTTTATTCCCTTCAAATTATTCTTGGCTATTTCGTTCTTTTGTTCATTAGGCATAATAATCTTTGACTATTTCTAAAACTCACACGAGTCATGCATGTATGCAGATGCTGGTGTTTTAACAATTTTCTGTACTGACCTTACTGTTGATTAAATATGGGCATCACCTTCCAGAGCTATATACTCATCAAATATTCTTATCACTCCTAAATACAAGTACATCCTTATCCCATTTTTCTTGAACCAGTTGCGGTTGAGATTTTCTGCAACAAAGAAGTCCTAGTGAGTAGACTAACTTATTATCCCTACTCTTAATTAAATAAACCCTTCTAAAATTAATACAGACCTATTAGTTGTTCTTAAAATATTTTATCACATAGTTCAAGTCCCTGTCTAAGCGCTTAAAAATATTACTTATTACTGACACATCTGCTCACCTATTCACCAGTTTTATAATTCTTTCCCTCAATTCTAACCCCAAAGCAATTTGATGCGATAAAGTCTAGAAAATTGAGCCGAAGAATAATAAATAAAAAATAATAGTGAAAAATAACAATAACAAAGTGAACAATAAGATTCAAATTAAATAAAAAATAATAATAATGATACAATAAATAAAAAATAACAATATAAATAAAAATAAAGAATGATAAAAATAATATAAATAAAAATAAAAAAAGTGTTCCTTATCTCTAGTTTTAAATACAAATCCTCTACTTTCTACTTTATATCTCCATATTTTTAGGGACTGGCTGGACCCATAGCTTATATTAAATCCTCTGACTCGTGTGACAAACCTCCATGGGCCTATCTTCATACTCCTGGCTTACATTGAGCCAGATCTTCCATTTAACTTTTGCTAGAGCTTTCTGATAAGTCACCTGAAGATCTTGTGGCTCGTGTCTAATCACTATGATCTTCACTTCTCTATCCCTAATCCCAGTCCCTGTTTTCACACTAGTCTGTTTTTCTGGTCCCATCCAACTATAAGCGCATTCTTCTAATGTAACTATCCTTTGCATATAGTCTTGTATCCCTTCTAAACTTACCATTGTCACGTTTTCTAATTCGACTACATGTTTTTTAGGGTTTGCAACAATTCCAAAGTTGTCCTCTAGGGACCTTTTCAATTCTGACCATTTTAAACTTTCATTGTTTAAACTTTCATTGTTTAACATGAGTTTTTTTTTTCAATTATCTAACTGAATTGTCCCGTGTTGTTAAGAGAGTTATCTGACATTTTCCTCGTCTACTGCTCTGGTCAGCCTGCAATACGGCTCTTCATCATTCACCCACGTCCCGTAGCCACCAGCTTTTCTGATTTACAACATTATTTTTCTTAGAAAAGAATTCCGCCTAATCTATCTTTTTACTGACTTTTTCAATTCTGAAGTTCCTGCACAATATTTGAAAATAGCTGCTCCATTATAACAATAGCATGCTACTGATGAAAGGACAATCACTTGCTGTTATGAACATGAAAGAGAGAGAGAGAGAAAAATAATAAACTTATAAAAATTTGAGCATATCTTAGACGCGTCACTCACATATCCACACACACATGCACACACACATATATATATATATATATATATATATATATATATATATATATATATATATATATATATATATATCGTTTATTGAGCAGAAATACGAGAGAAAAAATATCCAAACTTTTATTTTCTGTTTCTTTATATGTGTGAACCCAGCTAGAGACTAAGAGTGTAGACCATGAGGTAGGTTGATGGAGCCATGCTTGTGTGATGTTGATTGCCAACTGACTGTACGCTTTTCTCGCTGTTTGCCTTTTTGTCTGGGCTATATATGTGGTCTGCTTTGTTCAGGTGCGCTTAACTTCGAGACCTGTGCATGTCAAATTGTTGAGCTTTCACCACTGATGATATCAATTTTGACCTCATCGTTCAGTGCGTTTGCTACCAGCTGTCATGCATGTGCGTTGGCAAAACTTCAATGCATGGCACCAATTAAACCTTTGTCTCTTTTACTTTCAAATCCTGTGATGCCATGTGGAGTTAACATAATTAAAAGATTCTCATATCTAAAACACCAAGCAAAAGCAATACTACTAATAACAATACATATCAAATGGAGGTGGAAAGCTTAAGAGAAATCGTCCACCAGAGAGCAAGATACACAATGTTTCCAGATAGTCGAATCACTCCTTAATACTGACGTTATATGGATCTAAAAATCAGTTATTGTGTTATATGGATAGAAAAGGGAAATCATCAACTCTTATGGGATGAAGTAAATATTAAAGATGCAGAAGAACAATAAAGAGTAAGCTGGCTTAAAGGAAACAGCACATATTCTGAGTGATGATTAACTACTAAGCACACCTAGTATAGTATTTAAGACAGTATAGGAACCATTAACAATAGATAATATTTATGTACATATACATATAGTAATAAGTAGTAAAAGGTGTCTATGCATTAATATATATATATATATATATATATATATATATATATACGTAGTAATAAATAGTAATAACATCTTGAAACAAAATATTTCCTAAAATTCATACTAGGATTGTCTTGTAGGACCCGTGGTGCTATGGTTAGAGTACTTGGTAAAATTCAGTTGTAAGTTACATACTCTTGGACGTTGAAGTTTTAATCATCAGTGAGACTGCAAATAGAATTTCAAATTACATAAGAATTCTACCAGTCATCGCTAACGATAGAAGAGCATGCTAATCTCATAAAAACTTCCATTCAGAATTCTGTACATAATTCGGAGTTGAAAAGAAAAGTTGCCAAGTTCAACAAAATACACCCAAGATGAATCGAAATAATATAAATAATCCTCATAAAGATTTTTAGTTAAATATTTGAAAATAGAAACACATTGAATATTTGAAAATAGAAACACATTGAATATTTGAAAATAGAAATACATTAATTTTGTTAACTAACCAGTATTGCACAAAACTATAATCATTTTATTTTGAATTTCATCAATAATAAATGTTTTGGATATTTTTAATAAAAATCAACAAAATAAATTTAATTTTATCACATGAAATGTATGTTTTCAATTTTTTTTATATTTTCAGAATTTGCAATAATTAAATGAAATCCATTAATTGATAAGTTGGACTTTTTTAATTGTGATTTAAAAAGGTAAAAAAATTAGAAATTTTTTCATCTAAATTTTCTAGAGTTGAAAAATCTGGATGTTACTCATCAAAAAGTTTTCATCAAATTTGGAAAAAATGGTTCTTATAACGTGTGTTTATTATCAAGTATAACACTAAATTGAATCCCCAAAACCAGTGTAAGTTGAAATTATATACTCCATTGCATATACTGTTTTTGGAATCGGATACAAAGCAACATGAGAGACAATCAACATAAGGGGAAAACCCCACATTCTTGTGAAGTATGTGGTACTTGTTTTGCACAGAAGACAAATTTATTGTGTCATATGCTAACAGATTGTGGAAAGAAACCACATTCTTGTGAACTATGTGATTCTTCTTTTGCACATAGTCACATTTGTTGAGTCATATAAAAACACACACGGGAGAGAAACCATATTCTTGTGAAGTATGTGGTTCTTCTTTTGCACAGAAGTCATATTTGTTGAATCATATAAAAACACATACAGGAGAAAAACCTCTTTCTTGTGAAGTATGTGGTTCTTCTTTTGCGCAGAAGTCAACTTTCTTGGGTCATATGAAAACACATACTGGAGAGAAACCATATTCTTGTGAAGTATGTGGTTCTTCTTTTGCACAGAAATCAACTTTGTTGACTCATGTGAAAACACATACTGGAGAGAAACCACATTCTTGTGAAGTATCTGGTTCTTTTTTTGCACGAAAGTCACATGTGTTGAGTCATATGAAAACGCATACTGGAGAGAAACCATATTCTTGTGAAGTATGTGATTCTACTTTTGCATGGAAGACACATTTATTGTCTCATATGAAAACACATACTGGAGAGAAACCGCATTCTTGTGAAGTATGTGGTTTTTCTTTTGCACAGAAGTCAAATTTGGTGAGTCATGTGAAAACACATACAGGAGAGAAACCATATTCTTGTGAAGTATGTGGTTCTTTTTTTGCACAGAAGTCATATTTGTTGCATCATATGAAAACACATACTGGGAAATAAAACGCATTCTTGTAAAGTATGTATTTTTTTGTCCAGAAACATGATCTGTTGCGTCATATGCGAACACACATGGGAGACAAACCATATTCTTGTGAAGTATATGGTACTTTTTTGCAAGGAAGTTATGTTTGTTGCATTATATGAAAACATTAATGGAGAAGAAACCACATTCATATGAAGTATGTGGTTTTTTTGCATACTGTCAAATTATTTTAGTCATGTGATAACACATACAGGAGAGACACCACATTGATTTGTTTTTATTTATGTCCAATCAGTTCTTTTTACAATTAAAAAATTAAACGTCAAGTTTTTAAAGATTAGTTGATTTTACGTCACATAAAATCAATTTATACCTTTTGCAATGAAAAAAATCTGTTGGATTTTTTTCATTTACGTCACATCCAATCAATTTATTCGTGTTACATAAAATCAATTTATGCTTTTTACAATGAAAAAATCCAACAGATTTTTTCATTTACATCCAATCACTTTATTCGTTTGGACCTTGATAAGTGGTGATCACTGTGTAAAAAAAAACAGCTGAAACCACTATCATTAATTTTCCACACTCTATCTGTGCCTAAATCAAAACGTAGATTCCATGAACAAAGCTTCTTTCTTAGAAGTGCACGCCTGTGAAACTCTTCCGTTTGCCTGTTTCCCATCTGACTACAACTTGGATGTCTTCAAGTCAAACATAAACAAATTCCTGCTGAACCGCCCCCTTAAATAAGACACTTTATCAAATCTCCAATACTAATGATTACTACGATACTACCAATTGATTATTGTACACGCAATACCCCTTATCCCCGAGTTGCTTCCGGTCCTTGATAAGTGGTGACCTCCATGTAAAAAAACAAACTAAACGTAGATTCCATGAACAAAGTTTCTTTCTTAGAACTGTACGTGTGTGGAACTCTCTTCCGTTTCCTTGCTTTCCAACTGACTTCAAGTCCAACGTAAAAAAAAACTTCTTCGTGAGCTGTCTCCTTCAATAATTCAACTTACAAAATTTTAACTATTAACGATGACTACGATATTGTCTCATTGATTACTATACCATCATTAACCCTTATCTTTGTTTTGGCTCTGGGTTTTGATTAGTGCTGACTTCGTAAAAAATAAAGACGGAAGTTGTACACAGAGATACGAAATAAAATTATTAAAGAAAGAAAGAAGGAAGAAAAGTAGGGAAAATAAAGGCAAAAGTGAGAAAAATGTAAGAGTGCTGAATACATAGAATGGCAAAGAAAGTAGTTATATTATTTAATGAAAATTCATTATTGAGATTATTTATTAATTTATATAATCCCCTCCTATAATATAGATTTAACTGTTAAATGATTGATTTCTCAATCGTTTATTCAAAAAAAAACTTAATGAATGCAAAAACACTGACTTAAACATAAAAAACGTATTTATCATTTACGAAATGAAAAAATAATTTCATAAATTTTAAATATTTTTAACTAGTATTGTTTTTTTTTGTTTACCAAAAAAAACTATAAATCTTAAATGTTTTTCATTGTTTAATGGTTTTTGTTTTCATCTTTTTTTTTCAATTTTCTCAGTGGATTATTATCATTAATCTATTTTTTTATTTTCAATACTTAAACATAAAAAAGCAACGATCAATGTCTAGAATCTGACGTAAAGCAAAAAATAAAAAAACATCCTCATGGTATGAGGAAATTACTTTTTCCAAAAGTGGGGATCACTTTTTATATAAATTTAATGTAAAATGAGCGGTACTAGTGCACTTATTGATCCATGCTGAAATAATAATGTTATTTTTAGAAACCCATTCTTAACATGGGTAGAGGAGGATGTTTTGTGCATATTCTGTACTTTAACCTTACAATTTAATAAAAACAGATATCACAAAACTTTAATTAAACTTGAAAAACTATTTAAAAAATAGCGCGGATCAATAAGTGCACCAGCATCAAATGAGCACTCACTTTCAGGCCACATGGTGATAATCTTTTTTGGGGGGGCTGCCTGAAAGGTTTTGGTAAATCGTTACTTACTTTCAACCTTAACAATCATCTTCATAGGTTTTTTGTATGCTGAACACGAATATCCAATTAAAGTTTATTGCAAACAAATCATATTCGGAATATTACGCAATGTAAAGAAATCGCAACCACTGATAACATAAGGAATTACACTGCCTTATAATCTAAAAACTACTTTGCTGCAAAATTATGCATATACTTACACATACAGAAATGGTCACCACAGAGATGAAATTAGAAAAGAAAACTTTTAGCTCCACTCACTAGGTTGCTATAAAGTGGGTGCTTATTTACGTTCTATTTCTCTAATTAAAGCACCCCCGAAAACTTATGAAAGTTGTAATCGTAAAAGGTTGGGGGAGGTTGAAAGATTTTAGACATTGACCATTTTACATTGAAAAAATAGGAATGTTAAATGATTTTCACTGGTTTTAAGTAACGCATACATGGAAGTGCTCCTGTGTACTTGTCACTAATCTACCAGATTATAAAAAAATGTCAATATTTACAATTTTTAAGCTGTGCTCTGTTTCTAATACAAAGTCCTAGTAAATCGATCCACCATTTTGGTAACATCGACTGTTTCAGCCAATTTTGCGATTTTAGCCTTTTTTAGCTTCTTTTGATATTTAGTTGTTTTCTCATTTCCGTAATTAAATGTTGTATTCTTGTCTAGTGGTTTCAATAAGAGGGATCGATATATTAAAAACTGTGTACACACACAAGTATACCAAAGAGTTTCATGTTAATTTATTTGGAAATGCAGTTATCAAATTTTCTGTTTGTTTGTTTAAAGAATGCTGATAAGTAAAGAAACTTATGATGTATTTTTAATTTTTCTCAAAAATGCATTCAGCAAACCTTACAAATAACTTTGACTAAATTTAAAAAAAATAATTATGATTCTTAAACAAATTACAATATTACGGTTCTGAATTTTTTAGATGAGGAATGATTCTTTGTATTTTTTAGATTATTTAGACTACTGTTCTCATCTTGAGTGTTATTTATTGTGCAAACATTGTAAAAATAACAATTAAGATGAGAACAATAGTCCAAATTAACAAAATAGAATATGTTTTTCTTCTTTACATGTATTTTTTACATGTCGAAAACTTGTTTTTGTTTTTTTCTTTCAACAATGGAAATTCCATATTTACTTACCGGATTGTGATAGTACACTTTAACTTTAATTCTGTTTTGAAAAGTGATGACAGCATAAAATGTAACTATTTTGCATTTTGAGAGACATTAGATGAAAAGATTGGTGATATAGTGAGTGTTATGAATTTGTGTGGGGGAAAATCGTAACTTACCTGGCTAGCATATATGTATGTGCTTAAAAGGGTCAGTCGTGTAATAAAAAGAAAGAAAGGCTAAAATGGCTAAACACCCAGTTGGTTTTATTGTTGATGGTCACTTGTGCTATGAAGACTGTCGCCATTTCTATGCAAATGAAATGGGAGCATGTTGGAAGAAGCCCCATGCAGTGTGTTGTCAGTAGAAAAAACAGAAAGGAAAAGAGCTGCCATTGTTTTAGCTTGCCTGAGAAACGGCCTTTTATTTGGTAAGCTAGAAAGGAAATTGCCTTATAGCAGCAATCAGCTTATAAACCAAATATTCAAAATCTCAAACAGTGAGGTGTCGGTGTTGCTGCTATAAAAATAAAAAAAAAACACAATGAAAAATAAATAAATAAAAATACGATAAGGCGACTTTAAAAACTATGTTCATCTATCAGTTCCGCCATTTGCACGTGCAACAAATTAGAGAATTAATAAAGATGGCTCTTGTAATCTGTTATCTCTCATGTAAATATTAAAATGTTAAATAAAATAATACTAATTTTATCCGTGATATTCACCAAATTGCTTGTCTGAGAAAGGGGCTGATAGCAGCAATCAGCGCAGCTTATAAACCAAATATTCAAAATCTCAAACCGTGAGGTGTCGGTGTTGCTGCTATAAAACTAATAGTTTCCATCTAGCTTTGAATTATATTGGTTAATATTCAGAAACCTACTTGAGTCACTGCTTTCAATTATCACAAATAAAATATAAATGTGATTAATCTCTCACTGTTAATAGTTTATGGGTCAATAGTAGAGCAAAGTCACTGGGGTATTAGTTTCGAATCTCACTGGTTAGTTTCAGCATTTTTTTATGTGGATACAAAAGTATTTATTCCAGTAATTTCCAACAACGCACCTCCCTTTGTTTCCCGCGTCTACAAGAAATGCGTTTCATGCATCTTTTTCATCAGCCTTTCACCTTTTTTGAACAGCGTATATTCTCTTGCATTTTCCGTAATATTATATTGCAAGATCATGTGTTCCTGGATAGTTGAATTATATATGCAGCATTTAAATAATATTTGGGTATTATATATCTTGTCTCTTTCATAATTTATTTTAGCTGGTAAGATCCTTCCAGAAATGTGTTTAATCAAGAGATTTTGAAAGTTGTTTTAAAAAACAGATTATTTTAGTTTTTCAGTAAGTGTGATTAATTATTAATTTTGCTTGGTTTTGGATTTTATGGTTCATTGTTAATTCTTGTTATTTATTACTACTGCTGTTACCCCTTTGCTATTGTTATGGACTTTTATTTTTCTTCCGGTTATGATTGAAGGTAGACTTGTGTTCATGGAAATTAAGTAAGGAGCCGTTATCCCCCTCTTGTTATCTGTATGAACTTTCATTTTTCTTTCTGCTATGAATAAAAGAACCTGTGTATATATCTTTTAGATTCCTAGCCATGTGTTTGTTATGAAATTTGCATCTCGTAAGCAAGTAAACTTTTAATTCGTTTCCTCATCTTGAGATCAAAGAGGATAAACTCCTTGGAGGAGAACAAAGAAAGGAGTGAAAATTAAGGATATGTAATAAAAATGCAAATTTTCCTGGTCATGCGGTTGGTCAATCATCTTCCATCGAGTTACTCACTGAATGTCATGGAAGCTGCATGATTGATCCTAGTGTTAGGAGGTAAATGCTGATTCCTTTATATTTCACCTTAACCATCCCTCAAATTCGAGAATGTTGTTTAATCAAGAGATTTTGAAAGTTGTTTTAAAAAACAGATTATTTTAGTTTTTCAATAAGTGTGATTCATTATTAATTTTATTTGGTGTTAGATTGTATGTTTTATTGTTAATTATTCTTGTTATTTATTACTAATGTTGGTCCCCCACTTTGCTATTATTATTGACTTTTCTTTTTCTTCCAGTTATGATTGAAGGTAGCCTTTTTGTGTCCATGGAAATTAATAAGGAGCCGTTATCTCCCTCTTGTTATCTGTATGAACTTTTTTTCTTTCAGGTATGAGTAAAATCACCTGTGTATCAATCTTTCAGATCCTTAGCCATGTGTTGGTTATGAAATTTGCACACGTTTCAAATATTACCGATGATAATAATCTGGGAGGATGCAAGCAAGTAAACTTTTAATCCTCTTCCTCATCTTGAGATCTAAGAGGATAAACTCCTTGTGATTGTCACAAGGAGGAGAACAAAGAAAGGAGTGAAAATTAAGGATATGTAATAAAAATGCAAATTCTCGCCATGCGGTTGGTCAATCATTTTCCATCGAGTTACTCACTGAATGTCATGGAAGCTGCATGATTGATCCTAGTGTTAAGAGACAAATGCTGATTCCTTTTATATGTCACCTTAACTATCCCCAAAATTATGTGATTAAAAGCAAGAAAATACATTCAGACGGTTCTAATTAAAATACATAACTACTTTTTTTTACACAGTGATCACCACTTATCAAGGCTTGGAAGCCACTCAGGGATAAGGGTTATTGCAAGTACATTACGTTAGTGTGGAGATTTGACGAAGTGTTTACCTATGGGGGCGGTTGATTAGAAATTTGATAACGTTGGACTTGAAGACATCCAAGTTGTAGTCCGGTGGGAAGCAGGCAGACGGAACAGAGTACCAACAGGCGTGCAGTTCTAAGGAAGAAGCTTTGTTCATGGAATCCGCGTTTTGATTAAGGCACAGATATAGAGTAGCGAAAAATTTTCACAGTGGATTCAGCTCGACGGGTGTTTTTCGTGAAAGATGGGCGAGGGGGGATCAGGAAATAACGATAAAACAAGGATAGGCTCGCAACGTCTCTTATGTCGGAGAGAGGTTGCAGAGTAGAAAAAAGGGCATCCCCCACTAAGCCACGAAGTCTATTTTGTACTCTGTAAAGGCAGGATTGGCTGTTTTTAGCAGCTCCTGCCCAGATATGGCAACAGTATTCCATCCTTGGACGTACTTGGCTTTTATATAGATAGAAAATTGCATCAGTAGTGAGATATCTTCTGGAGCGGTAGAAGGATCCCACCATCTTTCCAGCGACCTTGGCAACAGACTTGATGTACGTGTTCCATTTCAGATCAGGAGTAAAGGTCAAACCCGGTAGCTTGTCAAAACACGGGGCCTCACCCAGACGAGAGCCATCCATCACAATTGATGCCAGAGTTTGGTTTTGGATGCATTAAAGGTAACCAGACACATCTTCCCCCACTGAACCACGTGCTCGAGATCAGAGGAGAGAGAATCAGAGAGAACTTTGTCATTTACAGCCTTTGATGTGTTGCTGTAGATGGTCGTGTTATCAGCATAGATGTCAACGAATGATTTAAGTATGTGTTTAGGGAGGCCATTGATGTAGATCAGAAAGAGAGTTGGGCCCAGGATTGACCCCTGAGGGACTCCAGCATTTACATTGCAGGCCTCCGATTTTTGTCCATCTACCACTACTCTTCTGAGCCTATCGGAGAGAAATGATTTAATGATTGGGAAAATATTTCCAGTTATACCGTAGCTGGAAATCTTGTGAAGTAGACCCTTATGCCATACCTTGTCGAAGGCCTTTGATATGTCAACAGCAATTGCCCTAGAAAGGAAGCCTTTGTCAAGAGATTCATTAATCCTGTGGGATATAACCGTCAGCACATCTGCGATAGATCTTGCAGAGCGGAAACCATATTGTGTGTCACTAAGAAGGTTATTCCTGCTGAGGTGGTTGACTACTTCTCTATTTAATATGGATTCCAGCAACTTACTCATAACACACAGGAGACTTATTGGTCTGTACTGAGAGGGAGATGACTTATCACCTGAATTCTTAAATACAGGGCAGACTGATGAGGTCTTCCAGGGAGTCGGAAAGCACTTCTCCTTAAGGCAGCGCTAAAATGGTTTCGTAAGTATGGGAGCAAGTTCTGGTTGAAGCTTTTTTAACACTATAATTGGGATGCCATCAGGGACAATTGCTTTACTGGAATCTAGGTTCTTGATTAGCTTGGCGACCTCATGCACGGATATTTGTATGTTACCTAGCCTATTCTGTGTTATAGAAGAAATATGGGGAGTTGATAGCCTTTGTCGCATAGGGTAGAATTAGCTGCAAAGTTCTTTGCAAATAGTTTGGCCTTGTCTGACGCTGATGAGATGACCTCTGGCCCATTGATAATGGTTAGGATAGAACGCACACTTCTGTTCAGGATCCTATTTGTTATTTGCCAAAACTGGTGGGAACCAAGCCGCTGATCAGCTACTTCGGATTTAACAGACTGGGTATATAGCTATTTTGCAGTTTTTATTACTCTTTTACAGTGGTTGCTGGCAGTCCTGAAAGCAGCTTTAGTCTCAGTGCATCTATTACGTTGGTAGCTATGGAAGAAGTGATTTTTGTGCGCGATAGCAGCAGCACATTCTGGGGAGAACCATGGCTGGTTGTTAGGTTTTTGTTGGAATTTATTAGATGGTATGAATTAACTATAATTAACTACAATTAACCATTCGGTCAGATCTGATACTATAGAGCACACTTCCTTTTTAAACATGGAGTGCAGAGGTAAATCAGATATGAATGTACAGAAGCTATCCCAGTCAGCCATACAGTATCGATATACATTATGGGGACTTATTACATTTCGTTTTTATCTTAATTGATATGACGGAGTGGTCGGAGGATCCTAGAGGAGAATGAACGGAACATGAACATAGCTCAGGGGAAGTTGAGAAAAAAGGTCTAGGAGGCTTGCATATTGACCGGGTGTATCGGGCACACGGGTGGGTTCGCGAACAATCTGAGTGATGTCATAAGCAATGGCAAAATCATGACAAAACCTCCCCTCATCGTCTGTCTTATTTGAATGGGTCAGCCATTCCACGTTATGGACGTTGAAGTCATCACAGATGTGGATGTTAGCCGAGGGATGTGCAGACAGTATGTGGTCTGTTTTCTCAGATATACTCTTAAAGATAGTAACTCCGCTGTTGTGGGGCCGATAGAGGGCAAATATAAATGCAGTGGTGTTAGCAAGTGCAACCCTGAAGCACATATACGGTAAATTAGGATCCTCTTAACCTTTTTAAACTTTAAAATTGACATCCATTATCTGCATTGGTTGTGAGTCCTAGAGTGATATGATCGCTATTAAAATGGGGCAATATTCTATAAGATATACTATTGATATTCTTAACCAATTCAAAAGCACATAGATTAGCTAGTTTGAATGTGGAAGGCTTGATTATCTGCTCTTGCAGGTTTTGAGTGTCAGGATATTCATAGACATACTTTGCTTCAGTTGACTTTAAAGGTGTCATGTCGAGGAATTTGATTTATATTAAGCTTAGTTGCACGTTATTTACGGTTTTCTCTGATCCTTTCAAACTGATGTCTGCCATCTTATTTACACTTTCAAAACTTACTTAGTTAAGCAAGAATAATGGAATACAAAAGAGATTTATTCAATTTGGTATTCGTTCAAAATGACTGAGCAGTGTGCTGGAGGAAACAGCAAATTCTTAGTTATCATTTTCATACATTGCGATCAAGAAAAACGTATATTGCACAGTCGATTTTTGTCAGAAAAAAGCTTGTACACGTTGGTTTTTAATAAAAATATAAAAACTTATTTTCTGTTTCCTTACTTCCTTATATGCATGCACCCAGCTAGGGAGGAAGAGTGTGAACCAGAAGTGGGTGGATGGAGCCATGCATGTGTTATGTTGATTTTCTCCTGAGCTATATATGTGACTTGCTTTTTTGCAGCTGCCCTCACCTTCAAAAGCTACTTGTGTAAAATAGCTAACCATAGAGTTCAGTGTGTTTGCTACCAGCACCTTCAACATGTGACATCCCTCCTTCTCCATTTAAAAAAAATCACATTTTTCCACTCTCCCTAAGTCTCAACGCTCTCTAGCTCCCCATCAATTTACACATTGTAGCTGTAGTAATCTGTACTATTATCAAATGTATGTACAATTTTGCGACTCTTTACAGTTTTATTATTAATAATTTCTTCTTTCCAAGAATGTTTTCTTTTGTTAAATGTCAACACTCAATGACTGCTCATCGACCTTTTTCATATAAATATGATACATAATCATATGAAATCTTTCTACTTTGCCATTACTTTGGGGGTGATAAAATGATGTGGTCACATGATGTATGTTGACGTCCTCCAATGCCTTCTTCATCACGTTATTAATATTTTCGGGTCCACTCTCTGTTTACAACTGGAGTGGTGCCCTGAATCTATGGTAAATTTTACCCAACAACAGATGCACCGATGTTTCTGCCTTCTTATTAGGAACTGCAAAAGGTCAACCACTATACATATCGATGAACGTCACTATGAACTGCTTACCTAAATATTTAGGCTAGGGCCTGAAAATATCAAATGCCAGTTTAGCAAAAGATTTCTAATCTCAATATGGGCTCATGCATTCCAGAACCTCACTATGAACTGCTTACTTTAGGGCCTACAAATATCAAATGCCAGTTTAGCAAAAGGAAAAACAAGGAGATCGCTCGCCTGCATTGTTGCTTCCTCAGGTTTCTAATCCTAATATGGGCTCATGCATTCCAGTGTCGATATGCATCTCCACCATATTGGTTCTGCCCAAGTCCTTATCATCCATAATATATATATATATAGTAAAAAGTGTTTATAAGTCCTTATCATCCATAATATATATATATATATATATATATATATATAGTAAAAAGTGTTTATAAGTCCTTATCATCCATAATGCTTTATTCTGTTTAAGCAACCTATCAACTTCCAAGTTAAATTCTTCAGGTACTATTATTTTGTTCATCAAGTATGGTAATCTCGGTAATGTTACAAGTCACACTAGACTTTGCTATTTGGCAGCCCCTTACCAAGCTTAGTGTTTGGTTGGTTTTGTTCATTGGCAGCAAAGAAAACTTACGAGAGCCTTCAACCTTCACAACTGCATTAGCTTACGATACTCTGCTAAGATTGCTAATGAATCCACTCATTATTTGTTCTATTTCATATTCTCATCTTTGACCATTTCTAAAACCCGCACAAATTATGCATGTATGCAGATGCTGGTGTTTTAACACATTTTTGTGCTAAATTTGAGTATCTTTTTCCATATTCTTATCGCGCCTTAATTAAAGGACCTGTCTCAAAGTTTTAAAAACATTATTACTGACACCTCTGCCTCCTTATTACTAGAGTTCTATAATTCTTTTCCTCATTGAAAAAAACTTTGATGTGCTCATGTTATCGTCTATGTGTATTAGTTTGCTCTTGTTCTATTTGTCTCCATATCTTGGGGGATTCCCCTCTTGTCGGTCTTGTTACTGGCCCAACTGCCGATTTCAATTCTAAAGTGTATATATAAGTTTTATACATATATATATACATATATATATACATATATATATATATATATATATATATATATATATATATATATATATATATATATATATATATAAGTTTTTTAGCAGGAACACCAAGGCAATGCAACCGAATACCACCACCCTTATTATCTTGTTTTTTTTTATTTTCCTTAAGATTATAGAACCCTTTATATCCTGTGTTTACAGTTCGTCCCAGTTCTTTTTTCTTTGTTAGAATAACTAGTCAAAATACGGCAACAAATGAGACTTATGTTGCACAGTCGATTTTTCGTCAGCAAAAAACTTGTATGCTTCGGTTTTGTAAAAAAATATTTAAAATTTTTTTGTTTTTCTACTTTCTCATATGGGTGAGCCCAGCTAGAGATAGAGTGTTGACCGGAAGGTGAGTACATGCTTGTACGATGTTGATTGCCAGCTGTCTCGTCTTTTGCCCTTTTCTCTGGGCTATATATGTGACCTGTTTTTGCAGATGTGACACCAAAGAATTTAAGTATTGTCTCTTTTACTTTCTAGGTCATGTGATTCCACTTGCCGTTAACATCATTAAAAGATTCTCATAACAACCAAAATTTTTCTTGATATCTTTAAAGAAAGTAACAGTCTGTTTCCTACAACACAGAGCAAAAGCAATACGTACTGCAAAAAATCATGAGTAAGAGATTCTATGTAAATGTGGAAAATTATACAAATGTAAGTCATGTCATTCATCAATATGTGGAGTGACTGAAAAATCAATTACGGCAGAATATAGATGAATGGAAAAGGGAAATAATCAAATATTATATAATTAAGTAAATATTACAGAGGGAGAAGAACAGTAAAATGGCTTAAATGAACAAAGCATAATCTTGGGGCTGATCAACTACTAAGAATACATAGTATAATGTTGAACACCATATAGGAACCATTATTGATAAATAATAGATTATATGTATAAGAAATAGTAAATATATATATGTATATATATACATATATATATACATAAATACATATAGTAAAAAGTGTTTATAAATCCATATACATACATACATATATATATATATATATATATATATATATATATATATATATATATATATATATATTTACTTGTCTGGTAATTTTTATGCATATTTATTCTCATAAAATTTATATGCTAGTTAATATGTCGCAGAATAGATCTTATAATCTTATTAATATAAAATGCATTCGTATATATTTTTGATATTTCATTTTTTACATATTTATATAAATAATAACTGTATTGTTTCTACATTTTGGTGTTGCAGAATTGTTTTTTTACACTGGAGAGACATACATTTTACAGCTGTCCATCTTTTAAATCTCTACAACATGATACATGGAAGGCAGCTGATTTTCGATTTAACAAATTTATCGTGTTTTTATCCTTATATACTTGAATTATCTTTAGATGTCAGCTAATACAAATGCCAGATCTGCAATTAATTTAAGTTTTTGTCAGGAATTTATAGTGCATTCTTTTATTTTACATTTTGTTACTCAAACTTTCCTTAGACCTTATATACACATACATATACTGTGATTGTCTGCTACGATCTATGGTGCTATTGTTAGAGTACTTGGTAAAGTCCAGTAGTAAGTTACATGCTCCTGAATGTTGACATTTCTAATACTCAGTGA
The DNA here is from genome assembly GCF_053919585.1 of Euprymna scolopes. Lineage (NCBI taxonomy): Eukaryota > Metazoa > Mollusca > Cephalopoda > Sepiida > Sepiolidae > Euprymna > Euprymna scolopes. Next base: position 41,678 of record NW_027633233.1, read on the forward strand.
GATTGAAAATAGAATTTTTCATGTGATTCTACGTAGGGCTACCATCATTAAAAGACTCTCATAACACCCTAAATATTTTTTGATATCTTTTATGGCAGAATATATATGAATGGAAAACGGAAATAATGGGATGAAGTAAGAATTATAGATGAAGAAGAACAGTGAAGAATAAAATGACTTAAAGAACATCACATAATCTGGTGATGATCACCTACTAAGAATACATAGTATACTGTTTAACATGATATGGAAACTATTAATTATTAGTTAATAGATTATATATACATATAGTAATAAGTAGTAAAAGTGTTTATATATATATATATAGAGAGAGAGAGAGAAAGAGAGAGAGAGAGAGAGCATATATCCCATCATCTATTTGCCTGTCTGGTACCAAATTAATATAAATTAAGTTTCAAATTTCAATTTAACAATTGTAGTTATCGATTCCAAATGAGAATTTAACTATATAAATATCAACATTTTATAAGGATAAAAAATCCTTATGTCTTGAATTCTCTTTTCTAATTGGAAACTTTTTTAGAAGTTGTCTGTGAAAGTGCTAAATCTACGATAGGTTAAAACTTTTTCAGGAATTTAAACCGCATTTTATATTTTTACTCTTTTTCATTAACTAAATTGGAACCATTAATTATTTAAAAAATTATACATATAATAATAATTAGTAAAAAATATCTAGACATCCATATATATTTAAACTGCATTTTATTTTTACATTTTTTACTCCAAATTTATATGCACAAACATATATATGTAGTGTTAAATAGTGATAACATCTAGAGACAAAATAGTTCCTGACATTGTCAGAGTACTTTGTAAAATCCAATTGTAAGTGACATACTCCTGAACATTGAAGTTTCAATCCTCAGTGAGATTGGAAATAGAATTTAAAATTACTTACGATTTTTACCCAGTCATCGCTAACAACACGAGAACATGCTAATCTCATGAACTGAGGTAAATGTTGTAAAATGACAGTCAAGATGAGAACGGTATTCTGAAGAATCCAAATAATATTTATAATCAATCCTCATCCCTTAAATCGAGAACAGTTAATAATTTTAGTAAAACATTTGACAAAAAGAGGACGAAGTAATTCTGTTAACAAATTATTATTTCAAAAACTAATTTGGAATTTCATTAATAATCAATGTTTTGGATATTTTTAATAAAAATCAACATCATTCAATTTAACCACATGTAATGTGTTTTTACAGATTTATTTTATTTCCAGATTTGCAACAGTGAAACAAATCCATTAATGGATAAGAAGGACCTTTCTTCATTGATAATTTAAAAAGTTTTAAATAATTATAAATTTCTTCATACAAATTTTCTAAAGTTGAAATTTATCAGTGTGCCTATCATCGTGCACGCCATTGCATGTACTTTTTGTGGAATCAGCTGCGAGCAAACATGGGAGACAAACAATATTATTGTGAAGTATGTGGTTTTTCTTTTGCACGGACGTTACATTTGTTGAGGAATATGGTAACACATACAGAAGAGAAAAGGAATTGTAAAAATATCAGAAGCATAGTGAAGGAACTGGAAGGCAAAATACCAGCCATTGCCCAAAGAATTAAACATCGCATGGCAAAGATTCATGCAAAGACACAGAATAAGCTTTTTTGCAAACAATCCCAGAACTTTCTACAGGAATCTAATAAGAGAGGAAATTAAAATCCAAGATCCCCCATGTAAACAGGAATTAGACGATTACTGGAGACCCTTATTTGAAACAGAGGAAGTACATAACGAAGAGGCCCAGTGGATCGGGGATATTATCAATGCAAACAAAAATAAAAGAGAAATGCGAGAGCCAGAAATAACGCCAGATGAAATTAGATCAAAGCTGGCACGAGCTTCAAATCACAAGAAACCTGGCATCGAAAACATATCTAACTTCTGGTTAAAACAGCTAACAGCATTGCATGATCATTATAGCAGATGTTTCACCAGAATGTTGAAAGCTTATGAAGCGACACCATCATGGCTATTAAAAGGCGATACAAGCTTAATAGTTAAAAGTACAGAAACCAAAAACCCTAGCAAATATCGCCCAATATGCTGCCTAACCACGACTTACAAGCTGTTCACTGGATTAATAGCTGACAGCATATATGACCATCTTTCATCCGGTGATTATCTTGAGGAGGAAAAAACAGGATGTAGGAAAAACTGCCTGGGCACCAAAGATCAATTGCTCATTAATAAGACCATTTTGGAAGATTGCAGGAACAGAAAAAGAAATCTAAATATGGCATGGATAGATTATCAGAAAGCATTTGATAGTGTACCCCATTCGTGGATACTAAAATGCCTTGAATTATATAAAATCCACCCGACCATACGAGAAATTTTAGCTGCCCGAATGAAGGAGTGGCAAACATCCATTACCTTAAACCATAACGGGGGAAGGATATCCATCCCAAATATAAAAATAAAAAAGGAATCTTCCAAGGAGACAGTTTATCTCCTCTACTATTTTGCTTGGCAATTGATCCTCTAAGTAAGCTTCTAAAGAACTGCCAATGTGCTTATAATCTAAGCTACAGCCGCCAAAGAGAATCCTCCAAGTTAATAAACCATTTATTTTTCATGGATGATATTAAGCTTTATGCTAGTTCGGATAATGATTTAGATAATCTACTGAAAATTGTCCACACTTTTTCTAATGACATCAAAATGAAGCTCGGACTGGATAAGTGTGCTATGTGTACTCTGAAAGATATCTACTGAAAATATACAGCACGATGAAAATAGTGTAATCAGAGAACTGGATGAACAGGAAACATACAAATACCTCGGCATTGATGAAAATGAGTCCATCCAGCATTCAAAGATGAGAGAGAAACTAAGCCAAGAATATTTACGCCGGGTAAGAAAAATCTGCAAAACTGAAATCACAAACAAGAACAAAATTACGGCAATTAACCAACTTGCCATGCCAGTACTAACATATAGTTTTGGCATTATTGACTGGCCTCAAAAAGACATAAATTGGCTTGACACAAAGACAAGGAAAATGTTAACCTTGTACCGAGTTATTTATCGAAATTAGTGCATGCCTCGTTTGTACCTACCCAGGCGAGAAGGAGGTATGGGACTCTCGGAAGTCAATCATCAACACAGAGCCACAATCGTCAGCATAGGTCAGTACATAATAAGTTCATGTAACCCCAAGCTTATGAAAATTAAAGACCATTATCAGAATCGAGCAAGTAGTACAACATCTATAACACAACTTGCCACTCATTTTGGAAAAGATTGCCTTACAAATGATACTGAGAACCCAAACAAGCCTGCCACTGACATAGCCCAGAAAAGTCGGAAAAAATACACTAGCCAGTTCCATAGTGTTAAAACAGAAGAATGGACCAACTATAAACGGGCAAAATACCTACCGACTGAACTATCCCAAGAATATATTGATAGGGATGGTTCCCTGGACTGGCTCAAAAGAGGATCCCTCCATTACGACCAAGAGAGGTTGATATTGGCTGCACAAGACCAGGGCCTCATGACAAACGCCGTCAAAAAGATGTGTGGTCTAAGCAACAATAATAAATGCAGGTTCTGTAGCACTGAGGTTGAGAGTGTGGGCCACCTGATTTCTGGTTGCAAAGTCCTACTTGGAGACGGTTATTATACAGATCGCCATAACGGAGTTTGCAAATACCTTCACTGGAAGATATGTAAGAAACTCAACATTCAGTGTAGTAAAAAAAATCCTGGGAACATATACCCGAACGAACAGTTGGGAATGACAACTACACTATTCACTATGACTACATAACCCCTACTGCTACATATCTTGAAAACGCAGCTGTTAAACCAGATATAGTGATTTGGGACAGAGCAAACAAAAAGGCGACCATAATAGAGGTCAGTGTACCCAATGGTACAGGGCTTAACGGAGCTGAGAGGGAAAAGATAAAAAAGTATCAAGGACTTATGTATGATATGAAACGAAATTGGAAATTAAAAGACGTTTCAATTATACCAGTCATCATAGGAGCAACTGGGCTTATGAAAAAGAACTTTAAAAAGTACATAGAAAGCATACCCGGTGAACCAAGTGCAAGTGAAATACAAACGATTGCACTGAAAGGGACGGCTAGAATCCTGAAAAGATCTCTTGGTTGGACTCACTAAAATAGGGGTAAACGTCAGACATCTGGTTGGATGTCCCACATCCTAGATGAAAAAGTTTAAGAAAAATGAAAAAAAGAGACAAACCACATTGTTGTGAAATATGAGGTTCTTATTTTTCACAGAAGTCAACTTTATTGATCCATATGAAAACACATACAGGAGACAAACCATATTCTTGTGAAGTAAGTGATTCTTCTTTTGCACACAAGTCAACTTTATCGTATCATATGAAAACACATTCGAGGGAGAAACCATATTCTTGTGGAGTGTGTGGTTATTCTTTTGCACGGAAGTCAGATTTGTTGTGCCATATGAAAGTCAGATTAGCATAATCATATAAAAACATAGGGGAGAGAAACACCAATTTTTTTAAGAATGTGGCTCTTCTTTTGAAGCGAAGTCAAATTTGTTGACTCATATAAAAACATACAGGAGGGACGGTTAGAATCTTTAAAAGATCTCTCAGTTGGAGGAATTAAACTAATGGGAGAATATTTGGTATCCGGTAGAATGCCCCATCCCCAGGAAAAACAAAGTGATAAGAAAATTAAAACAAAAGAGAAAAAAAATTCTTGTGAAATATCTGGTTTCTTTAGACCAATGTCAGTTTTTTTGCACAGTAATTAACTTTGCGGTGTCATATCAAAACACATACGGAAGTCAAATCTAAGTCATATTAAAACACACATGGGACACAAAAGTCAACTTTGACACATACAGTGTACAATATCTGATGATCTTCTAAAATGCAAAACCACAAAATTGTATACTAACATCACGAAACGAGCTAGCAGGAAAACCTCGATCACAAAACCGTTGATATGGGAAATATGATAGAATCAGAAAATAAGTCTGCTACAGAAATCACCCCCAAAAATTGTTAAACATACTCCAGAAGTTCCATTAGAAAAAATTGGAAAAATGGGCCAAACAATATTATTACAGGTATTTTCTGTATTTATTCACCTGTGACTTTATAAATAAGGAAGACTTTAAAGATGATTGTTTCACTATGATCTGAACAAAGTTATAATGACGGTTCACGATCAAATTTTCATAAACAATGAAGATGAGTTGATGTCAGCAATGACAAGTGCCATCAGATTTTGATGACCAATGAAGAATGCATGATAATCTGTAAACTGTTGAATATTGAATGCTTCAGTTAGATACACTATCCACTATGTCTATAAAACGGATCTATTAAACCTTACATTATGATATGGAACAAGATGTAGAATGAAGCATCCTTAGACGTTCATGTTTCCAATAATACTGGGTAAAACATATTGAGAGGAAAATAACGAAATACCAACATCTTATGTACGACATAGAAAAGAAACTGGAATATTTGAACAACTCTATTCTAGTCATTTTAAGAGCAACTGAAATTAGTTTAAAGATTTTTAAAAACTACCTGAAAAATATACCTGGTGAGCCAAGAGCAAGTGAGATTAAAATCAGCCCATGCCGATAATCTGGTAGGATGCGCCATTACCTGCTTATATTCAAAAATATACAGAAGACAAATGAACTTTAATAGGACATTCAAATATCTATGTATCTCATATAGAGCAAGGGTGAACCACAGGTAGGGAGTCTCTTTATTTCTGAGAACTTCAAGTGAAGTAAATTGAAATAAAAAGGACAAAAGTATATGAAATTTACTAACTGGTCTAATGAAAAATCCTAAGAAATATTCAAACAGAATGTCTACAAGACCAAACTTTAGCAATGACAGGATAACAACTATCCTTAAATTTGTCTCGGATATGAATTCATATCATATATATAATCAACTATAAATTCCAGGAAGATCTCTTCAAATTAACTTAAGTATATTGTTAAACTAATAATTTATCAGGTAGGTTCAACACTCTGTTGTAAAACGTCCAAATACAGAACCAGACACTCTGTTGTCAAAACTATTAACTCCATAATGCTACATTATATTGTCAAAATTCCCAAATCCAAAATTTGATATTCTGTTGTCAAAACGTCCAAATACATAACCAGGCACTGCTTTCACAACTATTAACTCCAAAACTCTGCATTCTGTTGTCAAATGTCCCAACTCTAGAACTCGCCAATCTTTCAAGTTGATTGCACATGACTACGTACGTAGCACGCCTTCTAAAAATATACTCCATTCACTTCACGTCTGTTATTATTCACCTGTCTCATTTGCATAGAAATATTGACATTCTACATCGCTTTTCCGACAGTTACCCATCAAAGCAACTTTAACGATTTTAGTCTTTCATTATATTTTTTGTTAAACAGCCAACCCTCAGATGCACGCACACATACTAGCCAAGTAAGTTTGATTTTCCCTACAAAGTAAAAAAAAAACTGACAAGTCATATTTTTGTCATGTATATAGCTGTTCTGTTTTCAGGAAATCAGCTTTAGACAAACATGCAAACACACACTTGTACTGTTTAGAGATATATTGAGATCTGATATACTTCATCCACAACAAGAAGTAAAATGATAAAATTTATAAAGAACATTCAGCTTTCATGTCGAAGTTATGGCGTAACGTTTATAAATCCACTACATTTCAATAAAACGTCTATTTTATATCGAGTATTCATGTCTAAATGCCTACTTAAGGTTTTAGTTATTTATCATTTTTGTTCTCATCAAAATGTTTATTGCGCAAGATTTTTTAATACAGGACACGATCAAGAAGTAATGACCCTGGCCCACTTCCGTTTGTCTTATCTAGTAGAACTGTTGCTTATGCAATAATTTATATCTCTATGTGTTATGTGGCAAATTACAACTCTGAATTAATTTTAAATTCCAAGATGTCATGAAATCTGTAGCAGCAACGAGATCTGGTTGGTCTCCAACTGTCAAGATATGCATAAACCGATGCAATAAATTTGTAACTCTTTGATGTTCTTATCTAGAAAAAAAACAAATAACTGTGGCAATGTTCGTTTTTCTACTTATATGAGAAATTAAATCAGTGCATTACGTATTGAATGGCTGCCATTAAATCAATTTCAGTGTATATTTTAGCCTTCCAAATCATACGACTAATCAAGTGTATTGAACAACATCTGATTATCATTTACTGTTGCAGCGTCAGATATGGAGAAAAATTTTACAATTAGAAACTGATTAGCCTTAACATAGATATGTAGCATTGTAGCAGTTATATTTTGTGTTGTTTTTGTTATTTATGTCAACGAATCTGTTTACTTAGAATAAAACGATGCAATAATTTTGTAATTGTTCATTGTCCTACTTCTATGAGAAATTAGACCAGGGCATTTTGTATTGAATGCTTGTCATAGCATCAATTTTAGTGAACATTTTTCGGGGACAATTTATCCTTCCAAAGCATACGACTAAACAAGTGTATTGAACAACATACAGTTATCAGCATCAGATCGAGAAAAATCCAACAATTATAAACTGATTAGCCATATACAGTATCGACATAGTAAGTTGTGTAGCAGTTATATTTTGTGAAGTTGTCTGATATGTAATCGCATCTTTCTACTTATAATAATTGATGTATTATTATTATTGGGTTAAAATACTTTATATAAGGTGTATTTCTACTGAACTACTTATAAAATTCCCTCGTGTTTAAATCAAAAAATATTGTCGGCAGAGTCCAATACTTACTGGGCAATTCAAAAAATCAACATGGTTAAAAAAAAAAAAAGGTTTTACACTTTGGACTTTACAGGTAAATCCCCAAAAACACTTCTTTTTTGTTTTAATTTACAATATATTATTTATTGACCTTTATCTTCAATTTGTGATATATAAAACTTTGGTGAGTAAATTAATTATTAAAATTTAAGACATTTTAAAATGGGGGGAATTAAAAAAAAACGTTTGTCCTAAAATATTATAAATCGGTTTATTGGAAAGAGCATAACATTTCATATTGATCATGAAAATTACAGTAAAAAGTTAATCAATTGATAGATTTTTACAGTGTAAAAATTGGCAAAAAATTAACTCGTAAAATTCAATTGATTTCATTACATAAAAAAACATGGCTGCATGAACGCACACCGGCACTTTGTAAACATTGTTTTATAAAAAAAAAAATATTTCTATTATTTTTTAAACGACTTTAATAGTTTATTTTGGAAGTATATTCCGTATAGAAAATGAACAACCCACTTTAAAAAGAGAAATTACGAGTTTTTTTATATTTTATTCCACAGTTTCGTGTTGGGGGTGTCAAAATTCCCCCCAAAATTCTGATACACCTAAGGATGGGATAGGGTAGAGGACGTGTATGTATATATATATATATATATATATATATATATATATATATATATATATATATATATATATATATATATACACACACACACACACACATATATATATATATATACACTTGTGCCCGATATTATTCATACCCCCCTTGAAAATTGAGTTTATTAGGTGTAACTTTGTAAGAATTTATTGTTTACGTCCATATTGATACATATTCTTAATAAACCTCTTCTGATCATTTTCGTCATGTTAAAATCTCGGGATACTTGTAATAAAAGAAATATACAGCTATTTATAAAATCTGCAATGTTCAAAATAATCATACCCCCTTATTTTTTCAGTATTAATCGAGTTTCTGACTGTTTGTTTCCTGTTTGATTCTTATTTTGAATGCTTTTATACAACCTTTGATTAATTTCATTTCGTTTTTTGCATTTTTCAGAAATTAAAATGATATCAACTGAAAACCAATAAAAGAATAAAAATTATTAGAATGGGGAACAAAAAAGAGCTTAGTAATGATCTTAGGACTAAAATTGTGAATTCACATAAGGATGGTTTAGGTTACAAGTCAATTTCCAAGAAATTTGAGGTCCCTACAGCAACAGTACAGAGCATCATCAAAAAATTCCAGAGCCACCACACAACAAACAACTTGATTGGTAGAGGAAGGAAAAGGAAACTGTCTGCTAGAGCCACCAGGAATATTGTAAGAAGTGTTAATGCCAATCCAACCACCACTACTAAGGACATTTTAGAAAATCTGGAGTCTTCTGGCATAAAAATATCAAGGCAAACATTGCAAAGGACTCTGCATGAAAATGGTCTGAAAGGAAGAAGACCAAGAAGGACTCCATTGTACACCGGAAAACAACTTGCAGCACGTCTAAAGTTTGCTAGGACCCATGTGAATTCTCCAGAGTCCGTTTTCTCAAGTATTTTGTGAACTGACGAAACAAAAATTGAATTGTTTGGCCATATGGATACTTCTTACGTTTGGAGGAAGAAAGGAGAGAGCTTACAACCCAAAGAACACCATACCCACGGTGAAACATGGTGGTGGTAGCCTAATGTTTTGGGGCTCCTTTTCGGCTAGTGGTCCAGGTAGTTTGGTCAAGATAGATGGAACCATGAAGAAGGAGCAATATTTCGAGATACTCCAGAAAACATTAGACAGGATGCGGAGAAGCTCCATTTAGGACCAAACTGGGTCCTTCAACAGGATAATGATCCAAAACATACTGCCAAAATAGTCAAGAAATGGTTTGAGGATAATCAAATTAATTTTTGGAATGGCCTAGCCAGAGTCCCGACCTGAACCCTATCGAAACCTCTGGCACATATTGAAAACCGAGGTTAAAAAGCGGAAACCTAGAAATTTGAGGGATTTGGAGAACTACTGCATTGAAGAATGGTTAAAAATCAGTATTGATACTTGTAAAAAACCTTGTTGATAAATATCCAAAACGGTTACAGGCAGTTATTAAGAATAAAGGGCATGCTATTGACTATTAGTAAGAGAGGTATGAATAATTTTGAACTAGTGCCATTATTGTTTTTCTTTGTATAATGTTTCAAACTTGCATTATTTATTTATTTGTTGAGTTTAAATTAAATGTTTATGCTTGATTTATTGTTTGAAATCCCTTTAATATTGTTTACCTTCTGGTTTTGAGCAATATTCTTATAGAAATCTCAAAGATCCGAGGGGTATGAATAATATCGGGCACAAGTGTATATATATATATATATATATATATATATATATATATATATATATATATATATATATATATATATATATATATATATATATATATCTATACACGAAATTTTGAAGTGAAAATAAATTTCGAAATCGAATGAATTAAAAGTAGTTTACTTAACAAAACAGCAGAGTTAATTTCCAATATTAACTCTTAAACCGCCTTTTCAATTAATAAAACATTTTTTTTTAAATACAAACACATTACAATAATTATAAACGTTGTTTTATTTTTTCAGATAGTTGTCTATTTTCCATGCATTATGTCCCTTCAACAGTTATCTCCCTTGTCCGGACATTTTTCTAATAGAATCAACACCGGCAGGTTGACCGGTGTTTTGTTCCGTAATTGTTGTCAGCAGCCTTTCTTGATTCACATGTCGCTGTCTTTTATCTTCTATTGTCCTTCCTTCGCCGTTTTAAACCATCTCCGGTAAGAAGCATTATATATCTCCTTCTTAAAGACACTTTTTAATATTTTTAACGTTTTCTTTTTTTTTTTTTTAATATATTATTTCATCTTAACTACGAACTTTGTTTATATCCTTTACCGGCAGATTTGCCGTTTAGTTGTACAAATAGTCTCCAACCCCGTTATTAATAAAAAGGGGACACTTTGGGTCGTCACCAGTCTATATCAAGAAATTTGTTTACATATAATTTTAACCATATTGTTCAACAAATAACATGATTAAATGTGTTTTATTTTATAATTTAAAATTTTTATTGTATAATTAAAAATTTAAAACATTAAGCAATACAAATAATACGTTGGTTAACACAAAAAAAGAAATGAAAATAAAGTTTTAAAATGGTTAAATGTGTTTTATTTTATAATTTAAAATTTTATTGTATAATTAAAAATTTAAAACATTAAGCAATACAAATAATAGGTTGGTTAACACAAAAAAGAAATGAAAAATTAAGTTTTAAAATGATTAAATGTGTTTTATTTTATAATTTAACATTTTTATTTTATAATTTAAAATTTTTATTTTGTAATTTAAAATTTAAAACAATGAACAATACAAACAGGATTTGGTTTGATTTTACATTTTATATTGTTCTTGGATGCGTCTCCACAAGAATTCAGTATTTAACTTCATCTTTCATTATTTCTTTTCGAGAACAAAACTAACATTTTGTTTTAATTTTTAAATTATAAAATAAAACACATTTAATAATTTTAAAACCTCATCTTGCATTATTTCTCTCTTTTTATTATTTATAACAACATGGTTAATTTTTAATTAAATTTTAATCACAGGATTACATTTTCAATAATCACGGAAATATAAACAAACTTCTGTTTACTATATATACATCCACATTTTTTTTTATATAACAGGGTTGGAAGCTATTTGTACAACTATACGGCAAATCCTCCCCTTTACCCACATGTCCAACCCCTTACTTTTAGTTGTGTTATTTCCTTACGCATACGACTACCCATTCAACCTTTATAACTTTTCGCTTTTTATCTTTTCTCTTTGTGTTTTCAACAAAGTTTTTTTTGTTTTGTTTTTGTTTTTTTGTTGTTTCTTTCAGTTTTTTTTTTTCAATTTACGTTAATTAAAAGGATAAAAATATAAACAAATCGTACTTACTAGGGAAGATAATAACTTCCGGTGAATGCCGGAAAAATATCCAGTAAATAAAACGTCGTTTAGTAAATCGTTATTTGTATTTTAAACTAAATATTTTATCGTGGTTTATTTATTTATTTATTTATTTATTTATTTTGTCATTTCATTTAACTTAATATGAAAATGGATAATAAACTTTAAAATATCAATTATTGAACGTATTTTATTATTTCCTTTTCTTTAAAAACTCAGTTTTATTTTTATGGATACATGTGTCCATTGACACCGATATGATGACTAAAATCGCAAATTATTGTTTGCTTTTTTTTAATATAAAAATAAAACATTGTAGATGTTAATAATTAAAAATACTTTTAATATTTCAGGAACATTACGATAAGCAGTATTCATTCAATATTTTCATAAAAAATATTAAAAAATATTTAATGTGATTTTAATGATAAAAATTATCACAAACTTTTGCTTAAATGGTTTAATGACCCTTTTTCTCTCAGAAAATATTCACATTCATTTCAAGTCACGTGTGACACTCTTTTCATAAAAATCAGTAATCTTAACTCCATGCTATTCTCATGAGATCCTCATTTAACTAAGCCTGCATAATGAACACTCGTTACAAGGAAACATTTATGTTGGAACGATTTGAATTAATATTCCTAACACGTAAATAAATGTCATTTTATCCTAATATAGTGATTTCGCTGACTTCAAGAAATTCCCTAACCCTAACCCTAACCCTAAAAATTGATAGATCCCGATTATGAATGCGTGAACACAGAGTCACACACATAGAAGTTAGTGACTGGTGAAAGACAAGCGCCCCGCCCCCCGCTAGGTCTAAAATAAAATGGGTTTTCTTACATTTTTTGCTCCTGTAGGACTTATGCGTGATGCGTTGTCTCTTGTTTCTATTGTGCAAAGCTAGATCTGTTACTAAACTCTCACTTTTGGGGGAGAGGCTAATAAAACAATCTTTTTTTTTTAATTCAATATCTTAAGACTTTATTTTACTAATTATCATTTCATTTAACTTAATATGAAAATGGATAATACACTTTTAAATATCAATTATTGAGTGGATTGTATTATTTCCTTTTCTTTAAAAACTCCATTTTATTTTTATGGATTTATGTGTCCAGTGACACCGATATGATGACTAAAATCGCAAATTATTGTCTTTTTAAATTAAAAAAAAACTCATGAATACCTGTTTGCTTTTTTTATATCAAAATAAAACATTGTAGATGTTAACAATTAAAAATACTTTTAATATTTCAGGAATAAGCAGTATTCATTAAATATTTTCACAAAATATATTTAAAAATATTTAATGTGGTTTTAATGAAAAAATTATCACGAAAATTTGTTTACATGGTTTAATGACCGTTTTTCTCTCAGAAAATATTAACATTCATTTTAACCACGTGTCGTACTCTGTTCATAAAACTCAGTAATCTTAAACTTCATGCTATTCTCATGGGATCCTCATTTAACTAAGCCTGCATAATGAACACTCGTTACAAGAAAACATTTACATTGGAACGATTTGAATTAATATTTCTAACACAATATTTCCATTTTAATACAATGATTTTGATTTATGAATTAGTGATACTCTACTATTTTGACTTCAAGAAATTCCCTAACTCTAACCCTAACCCTAAAAATTGATAGATCCCGATTATGAATGGGTGAACACAGAGTCACACACATAGAAGTTAATGACTCCACGGTCAATTTTTACAAATTGGCACCACTTTCCTGAGTTCTATAGGGTCAGAATTAAAAAAAAATCGTTATACATTTTGTACATTCATCTTAGTTTATTTTTAATCAGTTCATATGCGTGTTATATTTGTACAGTGGTAACGTCACCAGCTTTGAATGTTACAGTTTTGCTTTTGGTTTCGCTTCTAGCTGATGACACCCAAATACGTTTTTTATTGCTTTTGACATCACGACTCTATAATCATATATGGACAAATTAAGATCTCATTTTTAAGAATATTTAATAACTGGTTAAAGACAGAGCCCTAACCCCGCTAGGTCTAAAATGAAATGGATTTTCTTACATTTTTTTGGCTTCTGTAGGACTTATGCTTACGTGTTGTCTCTTGTTTTTATTGTGCAAAGCTAGATCTGTTACTAAACTCTCACTTTTGTGGGAGAGGCTAATAAAACTATCTTTTTTTAATTCAATATTTTAAGACTTTATGTTACTAATTATCTTTAAAGCCGATGTGAAAACATTTTTCATTATAAACTTCTTTCACGTATGATTTTTTCAATATAGAGATTAACTTTAGACTTTAATCTTTAAACCCGAATCAAGACATAATTAGAAAATTAAAAAAATATATAAGATGGCTTTCTAAACTATGTTACGCTATCAGTTTCCGCCATTAGATTGCACGTGCAACGAATTAGAGAATTAATAAAGATGAAACGTGTAATCTGTTCTCTCTCATGTAAATATTAAAATGTTAAATAAAATAATACTAATTTTATCCGTGATATTCACCAAATAGATCGGCTCTATTTCGCAATAACTTTTTGTCCTCTTTAATTTTGTTTTCTGCGAACTTGTTCTTCCGTTCGTCATCTTGAATGTTAAGTTGAGCTTGTAAAGTCAATCACATTTGAAAAATCGTTTCCTTTATAAAAGCAGATAAAGTTAATCGAAAGCAGATTATAAAACAAAAACGTAAGTATTACTACATGAATTTAGTATCGATTTTTGCGCATTTGCAGAATACGTTAAAAATGTAAGGGAGATAACTACATTTACTAAGCGAATAATCCTAATGAAAATGTTGATGTATTGTTGAAAATTTTTCACTGTAGACAGTTTCTTGTTTTCAATAAACTTAAACGTAAAAAACAACTTCTTTATTGTCTACCAAAGACAAAATAATTTTATAAATTTTAAATGATATTAACTGCTTCACAAGTTTAAAGTTTTTCAGGTGTGCTAAAAACGAATATATACTTCAAGAGTGACGCAGAGAATGATTTTTCATGATACAAGGAAATTACTTTTTCAAAAAGTTGGGATCAGTTTTCAATATAAATTTAATGTAAAATAAGCACCCACTTTCTGGCCAGAAGGTGATAATTTTTTTAATTTGTTTTCTTTGACTGTCTGAAAGCCGTTTTGGTAAATTGTTATTTATTTTCCACATTAACAATCATCTTTAACATTACAACTTCGATAGGTTTTCGGGTATGCTGAAAACGAATATCACATTTAAATTTGCTGCAAACCAGTAGGTATCTGGATATTAAAGTATGTAATTAATTGTTATCAGTGGAGGCCAATTAAGTATGCACTTGCACATACAGAACTGATCACCACTGATCACATAAGGAATTACATTGCTTAATATTTGGAAAACTACTTGTATGTGGCATATATGCGCACTTGCAGATAAAAAAATGGTCACCACTGATGACATAAGGAATGACAGATATCTGCAAATTTTATGTAGGCATCATCACTTATCAAGGCCCAATGACCACTCGAGCATAAGGGTTAAAGAGTGTACAGTAGTCAATTGGACAATATAGTAATGTTAGTAATGGAAATTCGGTAAATTTGTTAACTTAAGTGGAACGGCTCATCAAAAACTTGTTTACGTTGGACTTGAAGACAACCATATTGTAGTAGTTAAAAAAGCAGGCAAACGGAAGACAGTTCAACAGGCGTGTAGTTCTAAGAAAGAAGCTTCGTTCATGGAATTTAGGTTTAGGAACAGATAAAGAGTGGGGGGATTGTTGATAGTGTTTTCAGCTAGACGAGTGTTTCTTGTGAAAGTTTGGTGATGGGGTCCATAGATTGAAGCTCAGTCGAGCACTTGCCATGAAAATAACGATAAAGCAGAGACAAACTGGCAACATCTCTTCTGTGAGAAAGAGGTTGCAGGGAAAAGAAAAGGACATCTCCTTCGATGCTACGAAGTTTATTTTGAATGGTATCAAGGCAGGATAAGTTCTTTCTAGCAGCTTCTACCCAGATGTGGCACAAGTACTCCATCCTTGGAGTATCTGGCTCTTATATAGCTAGAGAATTGCATCAGCAGGTAGATATCTACCAGATCGATAGAAGGATCCCAGCGTTTTTCCAGCAGCCTTGGCAACAGATTTGATGTGTTTCATTTCAGATAAAGCCTAGAAGCTTGTCAGAACATGAGGCCTCCCTAAGACGAGAGGTATTCATTTCAATTGATGCCAGATATGGATCAGAAAGTTGATGATGTAAAGATAAAAGCTTGGTTTTAGATGCATTAAAAGTAACTAGCCACCCCTTTCCCCCATTGTACCAGGTGCTCAAGCTCAGAGGAGAGAATCGGAGAAAGCTTAGTCATTTACGGTCTTTTATGTGCTACCATAGATAGTAGTGTCATCAGCATAAATGTCTATGGATGATGTAAGGATGTGATTCGGAAGATCATTAATGTAGATCAGGAAGTGAGTTTGACCCAGGATGGACCTCTGATGGACTCCAGCATTAATGCTGTGAGCTTCTGATTTCGGCCCATCAACTACTATCCTTATGAACCTATCAGAGAGAAATGACTTAATAATTGAGAATACATTTCCAGCTATATCATAGCTGGAGATCTTGTGAAGTAAACCTTTATTCCATATATCATCAAAGGCCTTTTATATGTCAAGAGCAATTGCCCTAGAAAGGTAGACTCCGTCAAGAAATTCGCTAATCCTCTGAGATATAACTGTAAGCACATCTGATGTAGATCTAGCAGAATGGAAACCATATTGTGTGCCACTAAGAAGGTTATTTTTGCTTAGATGGTTGATTACTTCTGTATTTAACACAGGTTCCAGCAACTTACTCATAACGCACATGTGCCTTATTGGCCTGTACTGAGAGGGGGGTGAAGGATCACCTGAATTCTTAAATACAGGGCATACTGATGAGGTTTTCCAGGATGTTGGGAAGCAATTATCCTTAAGATGACGTTTAAACAGTCTTGTAAGTATGGGCGCTAGTTCTGGGTTAAATTTTTTGAGTACTATGATTGGAATACCGTCAGGGCCGGTTGCTTTACTGAAATCAAGGTTTTAGATTAGCTTGGCAACATCACGTACAGATATTTGTATATCACATAGCGTGTTTTCTGATACAGAAGGAAATATTGGGGTTTGGTGGTCTTGGTCGCAAAGGGTAGAAATAGCTGCAAAGTTCTTGGCAAAGAGTTTGGCTTTGTCTGATGCTGTCGAGATTACCTCAGGTCCATTGATGATAGTTGGGATACAGCACATGCTTCTGTTCGGGATTCTGTTTGCTATTTGCCAAAACTGGTGGGAACCAAGCAACTGCTCAGCTACTTTTGACTGGATGAACATACAACCCTCACATGTTCTTTTTTACAATGGTTGTTGGCAGTTCGAAAAGCAGCAGATTATTCTTTATTTTTGTTCTTAAATATCCTTGCGTCTTTATGGAAAGAGGAAATCAGAAAAGAAACAAAAAATACTTTTGCCTCCCCCCCCCAAAAAAAATAGCCCTTCCCTAGGTGGCAATAAAGTGGGTGCTCAATTTTTTTTCTATTTCAACTGGTATGGTCACCCTTAAATACTGCTCTACATCATCCACTTTCCTGGAGCCACATTTCCTTCTATGTTTTCCTATTATTGATCAGATTATTATTATTATAGCAACGACAATATTTTTCTCTTATCGATCTTACTACTGAAAGTTACAAAAGTCGTCATTCTAAAGGGTTTTGGGGAGGTTTGGAAAGGTTCCAGACATTGACCAAAACAACAAACCTTACAAATAGTTTTGACTGAATTAAAAAATAATCATGATTCTTAAACAAATTACAATATTACAGTTCTAGATTTTTTAAATGAGAAATGCTTTGTATTATTTAGATTCTTAAGACTACTGTTCTCATCTTGAGTGTTATTTATTGTGCAAACATTGTAAAAATAACAATTAAGATGAGAACAATAGTCTAAATAATCCAAATGATAAAACAATGTTACCGACTATGTGCATTGGTTTTTCCTTTGTTTCATTTGACGAACATCGCATAAACAGTGCAACCCCGTTTTCTTGGATAGGCTTCTTGCAAAAGCTCTGTATAACACTGCTTGACGGGAAAAGTAAAAGATTCTACATCATCTTTTGACGCCACATTTTGTTCTACGTTTTTTTTATTATTGGTTTTATTACTGACCCTACTGCCTTTTTCAATTCTGATTTCAGTCCCTGCAAAAAATGTAAAAATACCTGCTCCATTATAACAATAGCTACTGACCAAAGAACAAGATTACAATACAACTCAACTGCACATGTCAAAAAGTTGATCTTTAATCAGTGACAATACCAATTCTGATAACCTGACCCCATCGTTCAGTGCATTTCCTACCAGCTGTCAATCCTCATCTCTACAATGAATGTATGTAAAAAATTTTAGTTAAATATTTGAAAGTAGAAGAAATAATTTTGTTAACAAACGAGTATTTATTAAAACTATAGTCATTATATTTTGAATTCAATTAATAATAAATTTATATTCATAAAAATTAACATAATAACTTCAATTTAACTAAATTAACGATATTTTTTAAAATTTATTTTATATTTTCAGAATTTGCAACACTGAAAAGGAATACATAAATGAAGAAGGACCTTACATCATTGGTGACTTAAATAAGTTTATAATAATATAATTTCTTCGGATAAAACTTCTAAAGTCGAAATTTGCTGGCATATCTCATCATATTGTCCATTGCATATGTTTTTTGTGGAATTAGATGCGAACAATCATGGGAGACAAACCTCATTCTTGTGAAGTATGTGGTTATTCATTTGCATGGAAGTCAAATTTGTTTAGGCATATGAAAACACATACGGGAGAGAAACCACATTCTTGTGACGTATGTGGGTTTTCTTTCGCACAGAAGTCAACTTTGTTGAGTCATATGAAAACACATACGGGAGAGAAACCTCATTCTTGTGAAGTATGTGGTTCTTCTTTTGCATGGAGGTCAAGTTTCTTGATTCATATGAGAACACATACGGGAGAGAAACCACATTCTTGTGAAGTATGTTTTTCTTCTTTTGCACAGAAGTCACACTTGTTCTATCATATGAAAACACATACAGGAGAGAAACCACATTCTTGTGAAGTATGTGGTTCTTCTTTTGCACGGAAGTCAAATTTATTGATTCATATGAGAACACATACAGGAGAGAAACCACATTCTTGTGAAGTATGTTGTTTTTCTTTTGCACAGAAGTCACATTTGTTGAAACATATAAAAACACATACAGGAGAGAAACCACATTCTTGTTAAGTATACGGTTCCTCTTTTGCAGAGAAGTCAAATTTATTGTCTCATATGAGAACACATACAGGAGAGAAACCACATTCTTGTGAAGTATGTTGTTCTTCTTTTGCACAGAAGTCAACTTTGTTGAATCATATAAAAACACATACAGGAGAGAAACCACATTCTTGTGAAGTATGCGGTTCCTCTTTTGCAGTGAAGTCAAATTTATTGTCTCATATGAGAAAACATAAAGGAGAGAAACCATGTTCTTGTGAAGTATGTGGCTCCTCTTTTGTACAGAATTCAGCTTTGTTGAGTCATATGAAAAGACATACAGGAGAGAAACCACATTCTTGTGACGTATGTGGTTCTTCTTTTGTGTGGAAGTCAAGTTTTTTGAGTCATATGAAAACACATACGGGAGAGAAACCACATTCTTGTGAAGTATGTGGTTCTTCTTTTGCAGAGAAGTCAAATTTGTTACGTCATATCAAAACACATACGGGAGACTGACATTGTTATATGGGACAAGAGGGAGAAAGTAACACTTCGACTGGAAGAAAGTATCTTTAATTAAGCTGGACTTAACAGAGCATAGAGGGAAAATAACAAAATACCAAGGATGTGTGTAGGACATGAAAAGAATCTGGAATCTTTAGAATTTATCAATCATACTAGTCAACATGGCTAATGAAAAATAATTTCAAAAACTATCTGGCGCATATACCTGGTGAACCAAGTGCCAAAAAATACAGATACTAAACTAAAAGGGACGTGTAGAATCTTCAAAAGATTTCCTGGTTGGAGTAATTAAACTAATGAGAAAATGTTTTGCATCCCATAGGCTGCCCCATCCCCAGGAAAAACAGTGATAAGAAAATCCAAAGAAAAGAGACCAACCACATACTTGTGAAGTACGTGGATCCTTTTGACAGAAGTCATATTTATTGCATCAATATCTGATCTTATGAAATCCATACCTCATTGTATACCAGCATCACGAAGCAAGAGCCAGTAGTACAACCTCTATCACATAGTCAAACAACTATTTTGCACAAGACCGTTTTGCAAATATGAAAGAATAAAAAAAAAAAACAAGGCTGCTACGGAAATCACCAAAAACGAGTCTTTAAAAATACTCCAGAAGTTTCATTACAGAAAATTGGACAAAAGAGCCAAACAATAGCATGACAAATATTTTCTGGATTTATTCACCCAGGACGTTATAAACATAGAAGTTTTTATAGACTGGCTTAAAAGAGGAAAGCAGCGCTATTATCAGGAAAATTATAATGACTGTTCACGATCAAAGTTTTATTCCCAATGCTTCTAATAAGATAATCTCAGCATGACAAGTTTAGTTTGTGCAACAAAGTTAGTTTTAGCCATTTGACATTTGCTAAAGGATGGCTACTATACAATGAAATACAATGGATTGTGTAAATATATCCACATTATCTGTAAAATGTTGAATATTGAATGCTGCAGCAAGTCCTGGGAACAACAGTTGGACATATACACCATCGACTATGACTTTACGATTGTTACAGGTACATTTACTTAGAAAACGGAGCAATTGAAGCTGACATAATAAAATGAAACAAGAAGGAAGAAGAATCAAATTTAGAAGTTAATATTTGGATAAACAGTGACAAAAATATAACGAAATACCAGATCCACATCATCTGTAAAATGTTGAATATTAAATGTTGCAGCAAGTCCTGGGAACAACGGTTGGACATATAACGAAATACCAGGGTTTGATGTACGACATAGAAAAGAAACTGTAATCTTTAGAAAATCTGTAATCTATTATTATAGTGGGAACTTAAATCAGACAAAGCTATTTTAAACCCTACCTCGCAAATATACCTGGTGAACCAAGTGCAAGATAGATTCTAGCAATTCTTCAAAAATAGACAAAAATTTTAGATTATTTGTTGGTTGAAATGTATGAGATGAAGTATGGATGCGCCATCAGCCCTTAAATAAAATAATTGAATAAAAAACAAATTTCATTCCTGTGAAGTATGTGATTGCTTGCATAGACGTAACATTTGCTGTGTAATGTGCACTCTGTTGCCAAACTGCAAAATCCAAACTTGGCACTCTGTTGTCAAACCTTCTAACTATAAAATTTAACTTGAGGAACTTAAATCAGACAAAATATTTTTTTTAATACATGGCCAATATACCTGTGAACCAAGTGCAAGTAACATTTGCCTAGAACATTTATTGTGTCATATGCAAAAATACTGAATACAAAAGAACTTTAATAGAACATACAAATATCTATGTATCTCATATAGAGTTCAAGTGTGAGCCACAGGTAGGAAGCCCTTTGATTTCGGAGTACTTCGACTTATCAGGTTAATTTGACATTTTTAAAACTTCCAATTCAAACATTTAACATTCTGTTATCAAAACTTGCAACTCCAAAACTTTACACTTTGTTTTCAAAACTTTCAAATCCACGAGACACCCTTTTGTCAAACCTATTAACTTTACAACTCGAAATTCTGTTGTCAAAACGTCCAAGTCAAAAACTCAACACATTTCAAGTTTACTTACACATTTTCTTTTTACTCGTCCTCTATTCTGTACACGTCTTTTTTTATTCGCCTTTTTCTTTTGCATAGACATAACGATATTTTGCATCATGGTCATGACCGTTACTATTAAAATCAATTGGATGTAACCATTTTAAGCTTCTTTCTATATTTTTGTTACACATTCGACCCTTTGAAGCACGTACACATGCAAGCCAAGTCAGTTTTGATTTTCCCTTCAAAGTAAAATAAGAAAAACTGAAAATATTTTTTATAATGTAGCTCTTCTGTTTTTATGAAATCAGCTTTAGACAAACATGCGAACAATTGTACTCTTTTGAGATTTTATGAATGTCTGGAATCTGGTAGTATATTCCTTTCACAAATGATAAAATTTTGAAAAAAATTAAAAACCATATTTTGGTATTCTTTTTATATGTGTGTGTTGGTATTTTTGTTATATGTGTGTGTTGGTATTATTGTGTTAAAAATTTGTGTTACTTTCTCATGCAAAACGATATAAAATAATGTGATACTTTGATTATGTTAATAATTTACTTTTAAATACAAAGTTTTTATTCCCGTGTAAATCTTTAAAACCACCCAAAAAACATACAGCCTTTATGCCGAGTTCACGTTTTAACTTCATGTTTTTGTTTCTTTTGAATATAATACATCTTAATAAAACATTTTAACAGTATTTTTTATTTATCACATCTAATACATAAAAAGTTTTAACAGCTCTTTTATTTTTTTAATTAATACATCTCAATAAAACGTTTTATCAAATTTTAAAAAATTATGATTTAATACATATCAATAAAACATTTGAACAGTTTTTTAGTTTTTTTTAAAATTTAGTGCACATCAATAAAATGTTTTAACAGTTTGAAAATATATTTTAAACTGTAACACATCTCAATAAAACGTTTTAACAGAGTTTTGTATTTAAAAAATTTAATACATCCCAATAAAATTATTTTATATCAAGTATTCATGTCTAAATATCTACTTAAGGTTTTAGCCTTTTATCATTGTTGTTTTCATATATATGTTTATTGTGAATGATTTTTTAAATACAAGAAATCTTCAATAAGTAATGACCTTGGCCCACTTTCGTTTGTCTGATCTAATAGAAATGTTGCATATGCAATGATTTATATCTATTGGTCATGTGGCAAATTACAACTCTGAACTAATTATTGTTCCTGATTTGCAATGTTTTAAATTAGTTAAGTGTGAAATGGATCCTATCAAGTGTGATGCAGTGATCTGTTCTTTTATTTGAAATCACCACAGTAAACTTATGATGAAATTACAAGAAACAATGTCAAATCATATTAATCTTGTAAAACGTTGTCATTGTGAAATCCAATATGTCATGAAATCTGTAGCAGCAGCACCTAGACTTGGTTGTCCTCCATCTGTCATTGATGAGGCAACTCTCAACTATGGGTAAACTACCTTTTTTGAAGATCCATGCTTGACTTCGCCAAATCACTAAAATGTCATGATTGCAGGATCTGTTGAAACTATGTAATGGATTCCTAGGTTTCTGACAACTTTCCAGAAGCAAAAACGCATTAAGTACCATACTGCACCGAAGCAAGATTCACTCTAGATATTTTAAACCGGCTTCCACACTTAAAAAAAGCTTATTATGCTTCAATTTTCAGGAAATTAATTTTTTCAAAATAAAGAGGTGGGGACTGATCAGCAAATATTCCCCGTGAAAAATATCATTCCGATCCACAACACAAAATGTGTGAGATCAGAAGCACAGAAAAGAAAAGCGTTTTCCAAATGATATATCTTGTTTTTTTCTAATTTCCGCATATTCTACAAAAACTGTCTCCAGAGATACATAAACCGATGCACGAAATACATAACTCTGTGTTGTTCTTATCTAAAAATAATAACTCAGTGTTGTTCATATCTAAAAAAAATAACTGTGTTGTTCTTATCTAAAAAACCTCTGTGTTCTTATATAAAAAAAATAACTATGTGTTGTTCTCATCTAAAAAAAAAATAACTCTGTGTTGTTATCTAAAAAATAACTCTGTGTTGTTCTTTTCTAAAAAATAACTGTGTTGTTCTTTTCTAAAAATATAACTGTGTTGTTCTTTTCTAAAAAAATAACTGTGTTGTTCTTTTCTAAAAAAATAACTGTGTTGTTTTTTTCTAAAAAAATAACTGTGTTGTTCTTTTCTAAAAAAATAACTGTGTTGTTCTTTTCTAAAAAAATAACTGTGTTGTTCTTCTCTAAAAAATAACTCTGTGTTGTTATTATCTGAATAAATAACTCTGTGTTGTTATTATCTGAATAAATAACTCATTGTTGTTCTTATCTGAATAAATAACTCTGTGTTGTTCTTATATAAAAAATAACTCATTGATGAGGGGGGGAAAGGATTGTTAGCTTTCAAGGGTCGGGGTTATTAACTTACAGAATACAGTAAAGTTTCATTAGAATTTAGAGTTTCAAGTATTGTTTTAGCTTGGGAGAAAGGAATAAAATCTTCCCTTCTTTCCCCTATTGGTTGTCCTCCATCTGTCATCTTAAAACGTTGATATTGTGAATTCCAATATGTCATGAAATCTGTAGCAGCAGCAGCTAGACTTGGTTGTCCTCCATCTGTCATTGATGAGGAAACTCTCAGCCATGTTGAGGCTACTTTTCTTTTGAAGATCCATGCTTGACTATTCGCCAAGTCACCTAAAAGGTCAGGATTAGTGCAAGGTCTATGGTGATTAGCTGATGGATTTCTAGGTTGCTGACAACTTCCCAGAAGCAAAAACGCGTCGATTACCATACTGTACCGAAGTAATATTCACTCTACGTGTGTTAAAC
>NW_027633234.1:0-27500 GCF_053919585.1 Euprymna scolopes
ATTGATTGAATGTAGGCTGAAGGCGGCTACATTGAATAGATGTCAGCTCCACTACATAATCAAGTTACCTGAATTGATTGAATGTAGGCTGAAGGCGGCTACATTGAATAGATGTCAGCTCCACTACATAATCAAGTTACCTGAATTGATTGATTGAGGCTGAAGGCGGCTACATTGAATAGATGTCAGCTCTACTACATAACCAAGTTACCTGAATTGATTGATTGAGGCTGAAGGCGGCTACATTGAATAGATGTCAGCTCCACTACATAATCAAGTTACCTGAATTGATTGAATGTAGGCTGAAGGCGGCTACATTGAATAGATGTCAGCTCCACTACATAATCAAGTTACCTGAATTGATTGATTGAGGCTGAAGGCGGCTACATTGAATAGATGTCAGCTCTACTACATAATCAAGTTACCTGAATTGATTGATTGAGGCTGAAGGCGGCTACATTGAATAGATGTCAGCTCTACTACATAATCAAGTTACCTGAATTGATTGATTGAGGCTGAAGGCGGCTACATTGAATAGATGTCAGCTCCACTACATAATCAAGTTACCTGAATTGATTGAATGTAGGCTGAAGGCGGCTACATTGAATAGATGTCAGCTCCACTACATAATCAAGTTACCTGAATTGATTGATTGAGGCTGAAGGCGGCTACATTGAATAGATGTCAGCTCTACTACATAATCAAGTTACCTGAATTGATTGATTGAGGCTGAAGGCGGCTACATTGAATAGATGTCAGCTCTACTACATAATCAAGTTACCTGAATTGATTGATTGAGGCTGAAGGCGGCTACATTGAATAGATGTCAGCTCCACTACATAATCAAGTTACCTGAATTGATTGAATGTAGGCTGAAGGCGGCTACATTGAATAGATGTCATCTCTACTACATAATCAAGTTACCTGAATTGATTGATTGAGGCTGAAGGCGGCTACATTGAATAGATGTCAGCTCCACTACATAATCAAGTTACCTGAATTGATTGATTGAGGCTGAAGGCGGCTACATTGAATAGATGTCAGCTCTACTACATAATCAAGTTACCTGAATTGATTGATTGAGGCTGAAGGCGGCTACATTGAATAGATGTCAGCTCTACTACATAATCAAGTTACCTGAATTGATTGATTGAGGCTGAAGGCGGCTACATTGAATAGATGTCAGCTCCACTACATAATCAAGTTACCTGAATTGATTGAATGTAGGCTGAAGGCGGCTACATTGAATAGATGTCAGCTCTACTACATAATCAAGTTACCTGAATTGATTGATTGAGGCTGAAGGCGGCTACATTGAATAGATGTCAGCTCCACTACATAATCAAGTTACCTGAATTGATTGATTGAGGCTGAAGGCGGCTACATTGAATAGATGTCAGCTCTACTACATAATCAAGTTACCTGAATTGATTGAATGTAGGCTGAAGGCGGCTACATTGAATAGATGTCAGCTCCACTACATAATCAAGTTACCTGAATTGATTGATTGAGGCTGAAGGCGGCTACATTGAATAGATGTCATCTCTACTACATAACCAAGTTACCTGAATTGATTGATTGAGGCTGAAGGCGGCTACATTGAATAGATGTCAGCTCCACTACATAATCAAGTTACCTGAATTGATTGAATGTAGGCTGAAGGCGGCTACATTGAATAGATGTCAGCTCTACTACATAATCAAGTTACCTGAATTGATTGAATGTAGGCTGAAGGCGGCTACATTGAATAGATGTCAGCTCCACTACATAATCAAGTTACCTGAATTGATTGAATGTAGGCTGAAGGCGGCTACATTGAATAGATGTCAGCTCCACTACATAATCAAGTTACCTGAATTGATTGATTGAGGCTGAAGGCGGCTACATTGAATAGATGTCAGCTCTACTACATAACCAAGTTACCTGAATTGATTGATTGAGGCTGAAGGCGGCTACATTGAATAGATGTCAGCTCCACTACATAATCAAGTTACCTGAATTGATTGAATGTAGGCTGAAGGCGGCTACATTGAATAGATGTCAGCTCTACTACATAATCAAGTTACCTGAATTGATTGATTGAGGCTGAAGGCGGCTACATTGAATAGATGTCAGCTCCACTACATAATCAAGTTACCTGAATTGATTTGATTGAGGCTGAAGGCGGCTACATTGAATAGATGTCATCTCTACTACATAACCAAGTTACCTGAATTGATTGATTGAGGCTGAAGGCGGCTACATTGAATAGATGTCAGCTCCACTACATAATCAAGTTACCTGAATTGATTGAATGTAGGCTGAAGGCGGCTACATTGAATAGATGTCAGCTCTACTACATAATCAAGTTACCTGAATTGATTGAATGTAGGCTGAAGGCGGCTACATTGAATAGATGTCAGCTCCACTACATAATCAAGTTACCTGAATTGATTGAATGTAGGCTGAAGGCGGCTACATTGAATAGATGTCAGCTCCACTACATAATCAAGTTACCTGAATTGATTGAATGTAGGCTGAAGGCGGCTACATTGAATAGATGTCAGCTCCACTACATAATCAAGTTACCTGAATTGATTGATTGAGGCTGAAGGCGGCTACATTGAATAGATGTCAGCTCTACTACATAACCAAGTTACCTGAATTGATTGATTGAGGCTGAAGGCGGCTACATTGAATAGATGTCAGCTCCACTACATAATCAAGTTACCTGAATTGATTGAATGTAGGCTGAAGGCGGCTACATTGAATAGATGTCAGCTCTACTACATAATCAAGTTACCTGAATTGATTGATTGAGGCTGAAGGCGGCTACATTGAATAGATGTCAGCTCCACTACATAATCAAGTTACCTGAATTGATTGAATGTAGGCTGAAGGCGGCTACATTGAATAGATGTCAGCTCCACTACATAATCAAGTTACCTGAATTGATTGATTGAGGCTGAAGGCGGCTACATTGAATAGATGTCAGCTCTACTACATAACCAAGTTACCTGAATTGATTGATTGAGGCTGAAGGCGGCTACATTGAATAGATGTCAGCTCCACTACATAATCAAGTTACCTGAATTGATTGAATGTAGGCTGAAGGCGGCTACATTGAATAGATGTCAGCTCCACTACATAATCAAGTTACCTGAATTGATTGATTGAGGCTGAAGGCGGCTACATTGAATAGATGTCAGCTCTACTACATAACCAAGTTACCTGAATTGATTGATTGAGGCTGAAGGCGGCTACATTGAATAGATGTCAGCTCCACTACATAATCAAGTTACCTGAATTGATTGAATGTAGGCTGAAGGCGGCTACATTGAATAGATGTCAGCTCTACTACATAATCAAGTTACCTGAATTGATTGATTGAGGCTGAAGGCGGCTACATTGAATAGATGTCAGCTCCACTACATAATCAAGTTACCTGAATTGATTGAATGTAGGCTGAAGGCGGCTACATTGAATAGATGTCAGCTCCACTACATAATCAAGTTACCTGAATTGATTGAATGTAGGCTGAAGGCGGCTACATTGAATAGATGTCAGCTCCACTACATAATCAAGTTACCTGAATTGATTGAATGTAGGCTGAAGGCGGCTACATTGAATAGATGTCAGCTCTACTACATAATCAAGTTACCTGAATTGATTGATTGAGGCTGAAGGCGGCTACATTGAATAGATGTCAGCTCCACTACATAATCAAGTTACCTGAATTGATTGAATGTAGGCTGAAGGCGGCTACATTGAATAGATGTCAGCTCCACTACATAATCAAGTTACCTGAATTGATTGATTGAGGCTGAAGGCGGCTACATTGAATAGATGTCAGCTCCACTACATAATCAAGTTACCTGAATTGATTGATTGAGGCTGAAGGCGGCTACATTGAATAGATGTCAGCTCTACTACATAACCAAGTTACCTGAATTGATTGATTGAGGCTGAAGGCGGCTACATTGAATAGATGTCAGCTCCACTACATAATCAAGTTACCTGAATTGATTGAATGTAGGCTGAAGGCGGCTACATTGAATAGATGTCAGCTCTACTACATAACCAAGTTACCTGAATTGATTGAATGTAGGCTGAAGGCGGCTACATTGAATAGATGTCAGCTCCACTACATAATCAAGTTACCTGAATTGATTGAATGTAGGCTGAAGGCGGCTACATTGAATAGATGTCAGCTCCACTACATAATCAAGTTACCTGAATTGATTGAATGTAGGCTGAAGGCGGCTACATTGAATAGATGTCAGCTCTACTACATAATCAAGTTACCTGAATTGATTGATTGAGGCTGAAGGCGGCTACATTGAATAGATGTCAGCTCCACTACATAATCAAGTTACCTGAATTGATTGATTGAGGCTGAAGGCGGCTACATTGAATAGATGTCAGCTCTACTACATAACCAAGTTACCTGAATTGATTGATTGAGGCTGAAGGCGGCTACATTGAATAGATGTCAGCTCCACTACATAATCAAGTTACCTGAATTGATTGAATGTAGGCTGAAGGCGGCTACATTGAATAGATGTCAGCTCTACTACATAACCAAGTTACCTGAATTGATTGAATGTAGGCTGAAGGCGGCTACATTGAATAGATGTCAGCTCCACTACATAATCA
The DNA here is from genome assembly GCF_053919585.1 of Euprymna scolopes. Lineage (NCBI taxonomy): Eukaryota > Metazoa > Mollusca > Cephalopoda > Sepiida > Sepiolidae > Euprymna > Euprymna scolopes. Next base: position 4,636 of record NW_027633234.1, read on the forward strand.
AGTTACCTGAATTGATTGAATGTAGGCTGAAGGCGGCTACATTGAATAGATGTCAGCTCCACTACATAATCAAGTTACCTGAATTGATTGAATGTAGGCTGAAGGCGGCTACATTGAATAGATGTCAGCTCTACTACATAATCAAGTTACCTGAATTGATTGATTGAGGCTGAAGGCGGCTACATTGAATAGATGTCAGCTCCACTACATAATCAAGTTACCTGAATTGATTGAATGTAGGCTGAAGGCGGCTACATTGAATAGATGTCAGCTCCACTACATAATCAAGTTACCTGAATTGATTGAATGTAGGCTGAAGGCGGCTACATTGAATAGATGTCAGCTCTACTACATAATCAAGTTACCTGAATTGATTGATTGAGGCTGAAGGCGGCTACATTGAATAGATGTCAGCTCCACTACATAATCAAGTTACCTGAATTGATTGATTGAGGCTGAAGGCGGCTACATTGAATAGATGTCAGCTCTACTACATAACCAAGTTACCTGAATTGATTGATTGAGGCTGAAGGCGGCTACATTGAATAGATGTCAGCTCCACTACATAATCAAGTTACCTGAATTGATTGAATGTAGGCTGAAGGCGGCTACATTGAATAGATGTCAGCTCTACTACATAATCAAGTTACCTGAATTGATTGATTGAGGCTGAAGGCGGCTACATTGAATAGATGTCAGCTCCACTACATAATCAAGTTACCTGAATTGATTGAATGTAGGCTGAAGGCGGCTACATTGAATAGATGTCAGCTCTACTACATAATCAAGTTACCTGAATTGATTGATTGAGGCTGAAGGCGGCTACATTGAATAGATGTCATCTCTACTACATAATCAAGTTACCTGAATTGATTGATTGAGGCTGAAGGCGGCTACATTGAATAGATGTCAGCTCCACTACATAATCAAGTTACCTGAATTGATTGAATGTAGGCTGAAGGCGGCTACATTGAATAGATGTCAGCTCTACTACATAATCAAGTTACCTGAATTGATTGATTGAGGCTGAAGGCGGCTACATTGAATAGATGTCATCTCTACTACATAATCAAGTTACCTGAATTGATTGATTGAGGCTGAAGGCGGCTACATTGAATAGATGTCAGCTCCACTACATAATCAAGTTACCTGAATTGATTGAATGTAGGCTGAAGGCGGCTACATTGAATAGATGTCAGCTCCACTACATAATCAAGTTACCTGAATTGATTGAATGTAGGCTGAAGGCGGCTACATTGAATAGATGTCAGCTCTACTACATAATCAAGTTACCTGAATTGATTGATTGAGGCTGAAGGCGGCTACATTGAATAGATGTCAGCTCCACTACATAATCAAGTTACCTGAATTGATTGAATGTAGGCTGAAGGCGGCTACATTGAATAGATGTCAGCTCTACTACATAATCAAGTTACCTGAATTGATTGATTGAGGCTGAAGGCGGCTACATTGAATAGATGTCAGCTCCACTACATAATCAAGTTACCTGAATTGATTGAATGTAGGCTGAAGGCGGCTACATTGAATAGATGTCAGCTCCACTACATAATCAAGTTACCTGAATTGATTGAATGTAGGCTGAAGGCGGCTACATTGAATAGATGTCAGCTCCACTACATAATCAAGTTACCTGAATTGATTGAATGTAGGCTGAAGGCGGCTACATTGAATAGATGTCAGCTCTACTACATAATCAAGTTACCTGAATTGATTGATTGAGGCTGAAGGCGGCTACATTGAATAGATGTCAGCTCCACTACATAATCAAGTTACCTGAATTGATTGAATGTAGGCTGAAGGCGGCTACATTGAATAGATGTCAGCTCTACTACATAATCAAGTTACCTGAATTGATTGATTGAGGCTGAAGGCGGCTACATTGAATAGATGTCATCTCTACTACATAATCAAGTTACCTGAATTGATTGATTGAGGCTGAAGGCGGCTACATTGAATAGATGTCAGCTCCACTACATAATCAAGTTACCTGAATTGATTGAATGTAGGCTGAAGGCGGCTACATTGAATAGATGTCAGCTCCACTACATAATCAAGTTACCTGAATTGATTGAATGTAGGCTGAAGGCGGCTACATTGAATAAATGTCAGCTCCACTACATAATCAAGTTACCTGAATTGATTGAATGTAGGCTGAAGGCGGCTACATTGAATAGATGTCAGCTCTACTACATAATCAAGTTACCTGAATTGATTGATTGAGGCTGAAGGCGGCTACATTGAATAGATGTCAGCTCCACTACATAATCAAGTTACCTGAATTGATTGAATGTAGGCTGAAGGCGGCTACATTGAATAGATGTCAGCTCTACTACATAATCAAGTTACCTGAATTGATTGATTGAGGCTGAAGGCGGCTACATTGAATAGATGTCAGCTCCACTACATAATCAAGTTACCTGAATTGATTGAATGTAGGCTGAAGGCGGCTACATTGAATAGATGTCAGCTCTACTACATAATCAAGTTACCTGAATTGATTGATTGAGGCTGAAGGCGGCTACATTGAATAGATGTCATCTCTACTACATAATCAAGTTACCTGAATTGATTGATTGAGGCTGAAGGCGGCTACATTGAATAGATGTCAGCTCCACTACATAATCAAGTTACCTGAATTGATTGAATGTAGGCTGAAGGCGGCTACATTGAATAGATGTCAGCTCCACTACATAATCAAGTTACCTGAATTGATTGAATGTAGGCTGAAGGCGGCTACATTGAATAGATGTCAGCTCCACTACATAATCAAGTTACCTGAATTGATTGAATGTAGGCTGAAGGCGGCTACATTGAATAGATGTCAGCTCTACTACATAATCAAGTTACCTGAATTGATTGATTGAGGCTGAAGGCGGCTACATTGAATAGATGTCAGCTCCACTACATAATCAAGTTACCTGAATTGATTGAATGTAGGCTGAAGGCGGCTACATTGAATAGATGTCAGCTCTACTACATAATCAAGTTACCTGAATTGATTGATTGAGGCTGAAGGCGGCTACATTGAATAGATGTCAGCTCCACTACATAATCAAGTTACCTGAATTGATTGAATGTAGGCTGAAGGCGGCTACATTGAATAGATGTCAGCTCTACTACATAATCAAGTTACCTGAATTGATTGATTGAGGCTGAAGGCGGCTACATTGAATAGATGTCATCTCTACTACATAATCAAGTTACCTGAATTGATTGATTGAGGCTGAAGGCGGCTACATTGAATAGATGTCAGCTCCACTACATAATCAAGTTACCTGAATTGATTGAATGTAGGCTGAAGGCGGCTACATTGAATAGATGTCAGCTCCACTACATAATCAAGTTACCTGAATTGATTGAATGTAGGCTGAAGGCGGCTACATTGAATAGATGTCAGCTCCACTACATAATCAAGTTACCTGAATTGATTGAATGTAGGCTGAAGGCGGCTACATTGAATAGATGTCAGCTCTACTACATAATCAAGTTACCTGAATTGATTGAATGTAGGCTGAAGGCGGCTACATTGAATAGATGTCAGCTCCACTACATAATCAAGTTACCTGAATTGATTGAATGTAGGCTGAAGGCGGCTACATTGAATAGATGTCAGCTCCACTACATAATCAAGTTACCTGAATTGATTGAATGTAGGCTGAAGGCGGCTACATTGAATAGATGTCAGCTCTACTACATAATCAAGTTACCTGAATTGATTGATTGAGGCTGAAGGCGGCTACATTGAATAGATGTCAGCTCCACTACATAATCAAGTTACCTGAATTGATTGAATGTAGGCTGAAGGCGGCTACATTGAATAGATGTCAGCTCTACTACATAATCAAGTTACCTGAATTGATTGATTGAGGCTGAAGGCGGCTACATTGAATAGATGTCAGCTCCACTACATAATCAAGTTACCTGAATTGATTGAATGTAGGCTGAAGGCGGCTACATTGAATAGATGTCAGCTCCACTACATAATCAAGTTACCTGAATTGATTGATTGAGGCTGAAGGCGGCTACATTGAATAGATGTCAGCTCCACTACATAATCAAGTTACCTGAATTGATTGAATGTAGGCTGAAGGCGGCAACATTGAATAGATGTCAGCTCCACTACATAATCAAGTTACCTGAATTGATTGAATGTAGGCTGAAGGCGGCTACATTGAATAGATGTCAGCTCCACTACATAATCAAGTTACCTGAATTGATTGAATGTAGGCTGAAGGCGGCTACATTGAATAGATGTCAGCTCCACTACATAATCAAGTTACCTGAATTGATTGAATGTAGGCTGAAGGCGGCTACATTGAATAGATGTCAGCTCCACTACATAATCAAGTTACCTGAATTGATTGAATGTAGGCTGAAGGCGGCTACATTGAATAGATGTCAGCTCTACTACATAATCAAGTTACCTGAATTGATTGATTGAGGCTGAAGGCGGCTACATTGAATAGATGTCAGCTCCACTACATAATCAAGTTACCTGAATTGATTGAATGTAGGCTGAAGGCGGCTACATTGAATAGATGTCAGCTCTACTACATAATCAAGTTACCTGAATTGATTGATTGAGGCTGAAGGCGGCTACATTGAATAGATGTCAGCTCCACTACATAATCAAGTTACCTGAATTGATTGAATGTAGGCTGAAGGCGGCTACATTGAATAGATGTCAGCTCTACTACATAATCAAGTTACCTGAATTGATTGATTGAGGCTGAAGGCGGCTACATTGAATAGATGTCAGCTCCACTACATAATCAAGTTACCTGAATTGATTGAATGTAGGCTGAAGGCGGCTACATTGAATAGATGTCAGCTCTACTACATAATCAAGTTACCTGAATTGATTGAATGTAGGCTGAAGGCGGCTACATTGAATAGATGTCAGCTCCACTACATAATCAAGTTACCTGAATTGATTGATTGAGGCTGAAGGCGGCTACATTGAATAGATGTCAGCTCCACTACATAATCAAGTTACCTGAATTGATTGAATGTAGGCTGAAGGCGGCTACATTGAATAGATGTCAGCTCCACTACATAATCAAGTTACCTGAATTGATTGAATGTAGGCTGAAGGCGGCTACATTGAATAGATGTCAGCTCCACTACATAATCAAGTTACCTGAATTGATTGAATGTAGGCTGAAGGCGGCTACATTGAATAGATGTCAGCTCCACTACATAATCAAGTTACCTGAATTGATTGAATGTAGGCTGAAGGCGGCTACATTGAATAGATGTCAGCTCCACTACATAATCAAGTTACCTGAATTGATTGAATGTAGGCTGAAGGCGGCTACATTGAATAGATGTCAGCTCCACTACATAATCAAGTTACCTGAATTGATTGAATGTAGGCTGAAGGCGGCTACATTGAATAGATGTCAGCTCTACTACATAATCAAGTTACCTGAATTGATTGATTGAGGCTGAAGGCGGCTACATTGAATAGATGTCAGCTCCACTACATAATCAAGTTACCTGAATTGATTGAATGTAGGCTGAAGGCGGCTACATTGAATAGATGTCAGCTCCACTACATAATCAAGTTACCTGAATTGATTGAATGTAGGCTGAAGGCGGCTACATTGAATAGATGTCAGCTCCACTACATAATCAAGTTACCTGAATTGATTGAATGTAGGCTGAAGGCGGCTACATTGAATAGATGTCAGCTCCACTACATAATCAAGTTACCTGAATTGATTGAATGTAGGCTGAAGGCGGCTACATTGAATAGATGTCAGCTCTACTACATAATCAAGTTACCTGAATTGATTGATTGAGGCTGAAGGCGGCTACATTGAATAGATGTCAGCTCCACTACATAATCAAGTTACCTGAATTGATTGAATGTAGGCTGAAGGCGGCTACATTGAATAGATGTCAGCTCTACTACATAATCAAGTTACCTGAATTGATTGAATGTAGGCTGAAGGCGGCTACATTGAATAGATGTCAGCTCCACTACATAATCAAGTTACCTGAATTGATTGAATGTAGGCTGAAGGCGGCTACATTGAATAGATGTCAGCTCCACTACATAATCAAGTTACCTGAATTGATTGATTGAGGCTGAAGGCGGCTACATTGAATAGATGTCAGCTCCACTACATAATCAAGTTACCTGAATTGATTGATTGAGGCTGAAGGCGGCTACATTGAATAGATGTCAGCTCTACTACATAATCAAGTTACCTGAATTGATTGAATGTAGGCTGAAGGCGGCTACATTGAATAGATGTCAGCTCTACTACATAATCAAGTTACCTGAATTGATTGAATGTAGGCTGAAGGCGGCTACATTGAATAGATGTCAGCTCCACTACATAATCAAGTTACCTGAATTGATTGATTGAGGCTGAAGGCGGCTACATTGAATAGATGTCAGCTCCACTACATAATCAAGTTACCTGAATTGATTGAATGTAGGCTGAAGGCGGCTACATTGAATAGATGTCAGCTCCACTACATAATCAAGTTACCTGAATTGATTGAATGTAGGCTGAAGGCGGCTACATTGAATAGATGTCAGCTCCACTACATAATCAAGTTACCTGAATTGATTGATTGAGGCTGAAGGCGGCTACATTGAATAGATGTCAGCTCCACTACATAATCAAGTTACCTGAATTGATTGATTGAGGCTGAAGGCGGCTACATTGAATAGATGTCAGCTCCACTACATAATCAAGTTACCTGAATTGATTGATTGAGGCTGAAGGCGGCTACATTGAATAGATGTCAGCTCCACTACATAATCAAGTTACCTGAATTGATTGAATGTAGGCTGAAGGCGGCTACATTGAATAGATGTCAGCTCTACTACATAATCAAGTTACCTGAATTGATTGAATGTAGGCTGAAGGCGGCTACATTGAATAGATGTCAGCTCCACTACATAATCAAGTTACCTGAATTGATTGAATGTAGGCTGAAGGCGGCTACATTGAATAGATGTCAGCTCTACTACATAATCAAGTTACCTGAATTGATTGAATGTAGGCTGAAGGCGGCTACATTGAATAGATGTCAGCTCTACTACATAATCAAGTTACCTGAATTGATTGATTGAGGCTGAAGGCGGCTACATTGAATAGATGTCAGCTCCACTACATAATCAAGTTACCTGAATTGATTGATTGAGGCTGAAGGCGGCTACATTGAATAGATGTCAGCTCCACTACATAACCAAGTTACCTGAATTGATTGAATGTAGGCTGAAGGCGGCTACATTGAATAGATGTCAGCTCTACTACATAATCAAGTTACCTGAATTGATTGAATGTAGGCTGAAGGCGGCTACATTGAATAGATGTCAGCTCTACTACATAACCAAGTTACCTGAATTGATTGAATGTAGGCTGAAGGCGGCTACATTGAATAGATGTCAGCTCTACTACATAACCAAGTTACCTGAATTGATTGAATGTAGGCTGAAGGCGGCTACATTGAATAGATGTCAGCTCTACTACATAACCAAGTTACCTGAATTGATTGAATGTAGGCTGAAGGCGGCTACATTGAATAGATGTCAGCTCTACTACATAATCAAGTTACCTGAATTGATTGAATGTAGGCTGAAGGCGGCTACATTGAATAGATGTCAGCTCTACTACATAACCAAGTTACCTGAATTGATTGATTGAGGCTGAAGGCGGCTACATTGAATAGATGTCAGCTCTACTACATAATCAAGTTACCTGAATTGATTGAATGTAGGCTGAAGGCGGCTACATTGAATAGATGTCAGCTCTACTACATAACCAAGTTACCTGAATTGATTGAATGTAGGCTGAAGGCGGCTACATTGAATAGATGTCAGCTCTACTACATAATCAAGTTACCTGAATTGATTGAATGTAGGCTGAAGGCGGCTACATTGAATAGATGTCAGCTCTACTACATAACCAAGTTACCTGAATTGATTGAATGTAGGCTGAAGGCGGCTACATTGAATAGATGTCAGCTCTACTACATAATCAAGTTACCTGAATTGATTGAATGTAGGCTGAAGGCGGCTACATTGAATAGATGTCAGCTCTACTACATAATCAAGTTACCTGAATTGATTGAATGTAGGCTGAAGGCGGCTACATTGAATAGATGTCAGCTCCACTACATAATCAAGTTACCTGAATTGATTGAATGTAGGCTGAAGGCGGCTACATTGAATAGATGTCAGCTCCACTACATAATCAAGTTACCTGAATTGATTGAATGTAGGCTGAAGGCGGCTACATTGAATAGATGTCAGCTCCACTACATAATCAAGTTACCTGAATTGATTGAATGTAGGCTGAAGGCGTCTACATTGAATAGATGTCAGCTCCACTACATAATCAAGTTACCTGAATTGATTGAATGTAGGCTGAAGGCGGCTACATTGAATAGATGTCAGCTCCACTACATAATCAAGTTACCTGAATTGATTGATTGAGGCTGAAGGCGGCTACATTGAATAGATGTCAGCTCCACTACATAATCAAGTTACCTGAATTGATTGATTGAGGCTGAAGGCGGCTACATTGAATAGATGTCAGCTCCACTACATAATCAAGTTACCTGAATTGATTGAATGTAGGCTGAAGGCGGCTACATTGAATAGATGTCAGCTCCACTACATAATCAAGTTACCTGAATTGATTGATTGAGGCTGAAGGCGGCTACATTGAATAGATGTCAGCTCCACTACATAATCAAGTTACCTGAATTGATTGAATGTAGGCTGAAGGCGGCTACATTGAATAGATGTCAGCTCCACTACATAATCAAGTTACCTGAATTGATTGAATGTAGGCTGAAGGCGGCTACATTGAATAGATGTCAGCTCCACTACATAATCAAGTTACCTGAATTGATTGAATGTAGGCTGAAGGCGGCTACATTGAATAGATGTCAGCTCCACTACATAATCAAGTTACCTGAATTGATTGAATGTAGGCTGAAGGCGGCTACATTGAATAGATGTCAGCTCCACTACATAATCAAGTTACCTGAATTGATTGATTGAGGCTGAAGGCGGCTACATTGAATAGATGTCAGCTCCACTACATAATCAAGTTACCTGAATTGATTGAATGTAGGCTGAAGGCGGCTACATTGAATAGATGTCAGCTCCACTACATAATCAAGTTACCTGAATTGATTGAATGTAGGCTGAAGGCGGCTACATTGAATAGATGTCAGCTCCACTACATAATCAAGTTACCTGAATTGATTGAATGTAGGCTGAAGGCGGCTACATTGAATAGATGTCAGCTCCACTACATAATCAAGTTACCTGAATTGATTGAATGTAGGCTGAAGGCGGCTACATTGAATAGATGTCAGCTCCACTACATAATCAAGTTACCTGAATTGATTGAATGTAGGCTGAAGGCGGCTACATTGAATAGATGTCAGCTCCACTACATAATCAAGTTACCTGAATTGATTGATTGAGGCTGAAGGCGGCTACATTGAATAGATGTCAGCTCCACTACATAATCAAGTTACCTGAATTGATTGAATGTAGGCTGAAGGCGGCTACATTGAATAGATGTCAGCTCCACTACATAATCAAGTTACCTGAATTGATTGATTGAGGCTGAAGGCGGCTACATTGAATAGATGTCAGCTCCACTACATAATCAAGTTACCTGAATTGATTGAATGTAGGCTGAAGGCGGCTACATTGAATAGATGTCAGCTCCACTACATAATCAAGTTACCTGAATTGATTGATTGAGGCTGAAGGCGGCTACATTGAATAGATGTCAGCTCCACTACATAATCAAGTTACCTGAATTGATTGAATGTAGGCTGAAGGCGGCTACATTGAATAGATGTCAGCTCCACTACATAATCAAGTTACCTGAATTGATTGAATGTAGGCTGAAGGCGGCTACATTGAATAGATGTCAGCTCCACTACATAATCAAGTTACCTGAATTGATTGAATGTAGGCTGAAGGCGGCTACATTGAATAGATGTCAGCTCCACTACATAATCAAGTTACCTGAATTGATTGAATGTAGGCTGAAGGCGGCTACATTGAATAGATGTCAGCTCCACTACATAATCAAGTTACCTGAATTGATTGATTGAGGCTGAAGGCGGCTACATTGAATAGATGTCAGCTCCACTACATAATCAAGTTACCTGAATTGATTGAATGTAGGCTGAAGGCGGCTACATTGAATAGATGTCAGCTCCACTACATAATCAAGTTACCTGAATTGATTGAATGTAGGCTGAAGGCGGCTACATTGAATAGATGTCAGCTCCACTACATAATCAAGTTACCTGAATTGATTGAATGTAGGCTGAAGGCGGCTACATTGAATAGATGTCAGCTCCACTACATAATCAAGTTACCTGAATTGATTGAATGTAGGCTGAAGGCGGCTACATTGAATAGATGTCAGCTCCACTACATAATCAAGTTACCTGAATTGATTGAATGTAGGCTGAAGGCGGCTACATTGAATAGATGTCAGCTCCACTACATAATCAAGTTACCTGAATTGATTGAATGTAGGCTGAAGGCGGCTACATTGAATAGATGTCAGCTCCACTACATAATCAAGTTACCTGAATTGATTGAATGTAGGCTGAAGGCGGCTACATTGAATAGATGTCAGCTCCACTACATAATCAAGTTACCTGAATTGATTGAATGTAGGCTGAAGGCGGCTACATTGAATAGATGTCAGCTCCACTACATAATCAAGTTACCTGAATTGATTGAATGTAGGCTGAAGGCGGCTACATTGAATAGATGTCAGCTCCACTACATAATCAAGTTACCTGAATTGATTGAATGTAGGCTGAAGGCGGCTACATTGAATAGATGTCAGCTCCACTACATAATCAAGTTACCTGAATTGATTGAATGTAGGCTGAAGGCGGCTACATTGAATAGATGTCAGCTCCACTACATAATCAAGTTACCTGAATTGATTGAATGTAGGCTGAAGGCGGCTACATTGAATAGATGTCAGCTCCACTACATAATCAAGTTACCTGAATTGATTGAATGTAGGCTGAAGGCGGCTACATTGAATAGATGTCAGCTCCACTACATAATCAAGTTACCTGAATTGATTGAATGTAGGCTGAAGGCGGCTACATTGAATAGATGTCAGCTCCACTACATAATCAAGTTACCTGAATTGATTGAATGTAGGCTGAAGGCGGCTACATTGAATAGATGTCAGCTCCACTACATAATCAAGTTACCTGAATTGATTGAATGTAGGCTGAAGGCGGCTACATTGAATAGATGTCAGCTCTACTACATAATCAAGTTACCTGAATTGATTGATTGAGGCTGAAGGCGGCTACATTGAATAGATGTCAGCTCCACTACATAATCAAGTTACCTGAATTGATTGAATGTAGGCTGAAGGCGGCTACATTGAATAGATGTCAGCTCCACTACATAATCAAGTTACCTGAATTGATTGATTGAGGCTGAAGGCGGCTACATTGAATAGATGTTAGCTCCACTACATAATCAAGTTACCTGAATTGATTGAATGTAGGCTGAAGGCGGCTACATTGAATAGATGTCAGCTCCACTACATAACCAAGTTACCTGAATTGATTGATTGAGGCTGAAGGCGGCTACATTGAATAGATGTCAGCTCCACTACATAATCAAGTTACCTGAATTGATTGAATGTAGGCTGAAGGCGGCTACATTGAATAGATGTCAGCTCCACTACATAATCAAGTTACCTGAATTGATTGAATGTAGGCTGAAGGCGGCTACATTGAATAGATGTCAGCTCCACTACATAATCAAGTTACCTGAATTGATTGAATGTAGGCTGAAGGCGGCTACATTGAATAGATGTCAGCTCCACTACATAATCAAGTTACCTGAATTGATTGAATGTAGGCTGAAGGCGGCTACATTGAATAGATGTCAGCTCCACTACATAATCAAGTTACCTGAATTGATTGAATGTAGGCTGAAGGCGGCTACATTGAATAGATGTCAGCTCCACTACATAATCAAGTTACCTGAATTGATTGAATGTAGGCTGAAGGCGGCTACATTGAATAGATGTCAGCTCCACTACATAATCAAGTTACCTGAATTGATTGAATGTAGGCTGAAGGCGGCTACATTGAATAGATGTCAGCTCCACTACATAATCAAGTTACCTGAATTGATTGAATGTAGGCTGAAGGCGGCTACATTGAATAGATGTCAGCTCCACTACATAATCAAGTTACCTGAATTGATTGAATGTAGGCTTAAGGCGGCTACATTGAATAGATGTCAGCTCTACTACATAATCAAGTTACCTGAATTGATTGATTGAGGCTGAAGGCGGCTACATTGAATAGATGTCAGCTCCACTACATAATCAAGTTACCTGAATTGATTGAATGTAGGCTGAAGGCGGCTACATTGAATAGATGTCAGCTCCACTACATAATCAAGTTACCTGAATTGATTGATTGAGGCTGAAGGCGGCTACATTGAATAGATGTCAGCTCCACTACATAATCAAGTTACCTGAATTGATTGAATGTAGGCTGAAGGCGGCTACATTGAATAGATGTCAGCTCCACTACATAATCAAGTTACCTGAATTGATTGATTGAGGCTGAAGGCGGCTACATTGAATAGATGTCAGCTCCACTACATAATCAAGTTACCTGAATTGATTGAATGTAGGCTGAAGGCGGCTACATTGAATAGATGTCAGCTCCACTACATAATCAAGTTACCTGAATTGATTGAATGTAGGCTGAAGGCGGCTACATTGAATAGATGTCAGCTCCACTACATAATCAAGTTACCTGAATTGATTGAATGTAGGCTGAAGGCGGCTACATTGAATAGATGTCAGCTCCACTACATAATCAAGTTACCTGAATTGATTGAATGTAGGCTGAAGGCGGCTACATTGAATAGATGTCAGCTCCACTACATAATCAAGTTACCTGAATTGATTGAATGTAGGCTGAAGGCGGCTACATTGAATAGATGTCAGCTCTACTACATAATCAAGTTACCTGAATTGATTGATTGAGGCTGAAGGCGGCTACATTGAATAGATGTCAGCTCCACTACATAATCAAGTTACCTGAATTGATTGAATGTAGGCTGAAGGCGGCTACATTGAATAGATGTCAGCTCCACTACATAATCAAGTTACCTGAATTGATTGATTGAGGCTGAAGGCGGCTACATTGAATAGATGTCAGCTCCACTACATAATCAAGTTACCTGAATTGATTGAATGTAGGCTGAAGGCGGCTACATTGAATAGATGTCAGCTCCACTACATAATCAAGTTACCTGAATTGATTGATTGAGGCTGAAGGCGGCTACATTGAATAGATGTCAGCTCCACTACATAATCAAGTTACCTGAATTGATTGAATGTAGGCTGAAGGCGGCTACATTGAATAGATGTCAGCTCCACTACATAATCAAGTTACCTGAATTGATTGAATGTAGGCTGAAGGCGGCTACATTGAATAGATGTCAGCTCTACTACATAATCAAGTTACCTGAATTGATTGATTGAGGCTGAAGGCGGCTACATTGAATAGATGTCAGCTCTACTACATAATCAAGTTACCTGAATTGATTGAATGTAGGCTGAAGGCGGCTACATTGAATAGATGTCAGCTCCACTACATAATCAAGTTACCTGAATTGATTGAATGTAGGCTGAAGGCGGCTACATTGAATAGATGTCAGCTCTACTACATAATCAAGTTACCTGAATTGATTGATTGAGGCTGAAGGCGGCTACATTGAATAGATGTCAGCTCTACTACATAATCAAGTTACCTGAATTGATTGATTGAGGCTGAAGGCGGCTACATTGAATAGATGTCAGCTCTACTACATAATCAAGTTACCTGAATTGATTGATTGAGGCTGAAGGCGGCTACATTGAATAGATGTCAGCTCCACTACATAATCAAGTTACCTGAATTGATTGAATGTAGGCTGAAGGCGGCTACATTGAATAGATGTCAGCTCCACTACATAATCAAGTTACCTGAATTGATTGAATGTAGGCTGAAGGCGGCTACATTGAATAGATGTCAGCTCTACTACATAATCAAGTTACCTGAATTGATTGATTGAGGCTGAAGGCGGCTACATTGAATAGATGTCAGCTCTACTACATAATCAAGTTACCTGAATTGATTGATTGAGGCTGAAGGCGGCTACATTGAATAGATGTCAGCTCTACTACATAATCAAGTTACCTGAATTGATTGATTGAGGCTGAAGGCGGCTACATTGAATAGATGTCAGCTCCACTACATAATCAAGTTACCTGAATTGATTGAATGTAGGCTGAAGGCGGCTACATTGAATAGATGTCAGCTCTACTACATAATCAAGTTACCTGAATTGATTGAATGTAGGCTGAAGGCGGCTACATTGAATAGATGTCAGCTCTACTACATAATCAAGTTACCTGAATTGATTGATTGAGGCTGAAGGCGGCTACATTGAATAGATGTCAGCTCCACTACATAATCAAGTTACCTGAATTGATTGAATGTAGGCTGAAGGCGGCTACATTGAATAGATGTCAGCTCTACTACATAATCAAGTTACCTGAATTGATTGATTGAGGCTGAAGGCGGCTACATTGAATAGATGTCAGCTCTACTACATAATCAAGTTACCTGAATTGATTGATTGAGGCTGAAGGCGGCTACATTGAATAGATGTCAGCTCCACTACATAATCAAGTTACCTGAATTGATTGAATGTAGGCTGAAGGCGGCTACATTGAATAGATGTCAGCTCTACTACATAATCAAGTTACCTGAATTGATTGAATGTAGGCTGAAGGCGGCTACATTGAATAGATGTCAGCTCTACTACATAATCAAGTTACCTGAATTGATTGATTGAGGCTGAAGGCGGCTACATTGAATAGATGTCAGCTCCACTACATAATCAAGTTACCTGAATTGATTGAATGTAGGCTGAAGGCGGCTACATTGAATAGATGTCAGCTCTACTACATAATCAAGTTACCTGAATTGATTGATTGAGGCTGAAGGCGGCTACATTGAATAGATGTCAGCTCTACTACATAATCAAGTTACCTGAATTGATTGATTGAGGCTGAAGGCGGCTACATTGAATAGATGTCAGCTCCACTACATAATCAAGTTACCTGAATTGATTGAATGTAGGCTGAAGGCGGCTACATTGAATAGATGTCAGCTCTACTACATAATCAAGTTACCTGAATTGATTGAATGTAGGCTGAAGGCGGCTACATTGAATAGATGTCAGCTCTACTACATAATCAAGTTACCTGAATTGATTGATTGAGGCTGAAGGCGGCTACATTGAATAGATGTCAGCTCCACTACATAATCAAGTTACCTGAATTGATTGAATGTAGGCTGAAGGCGGCTACATTGAATAGATGTCAGCTCTACTACATAATCAAGTTACCTGAATTGATTGAATGTAGGCTGAAGGCGGCTACATTGAATAGATGTCAGCTCTACTACATAATCAAGTTACCTGAATTGATTGATTGAGGCTGAAGGCGGCTACATTGAATAGATGTCAGCTCCACTACATAATCAAGTTACCTGAATTGATTGAATGTAGGCTGAAGGCGGCTACATTGAATAGATGTCAGCTCTACTACATAATCAAGTTACCTGAATTGATTGAATGTAGGCTGAAGGCGGCTACATTGAATAGATGTCAGCTCTACTACATAATCAAGTTACCTGAATTGATTGATTGAGGCTGAAGGCGGCTACATTGAATAGATGTCAGCTCCACTACATAATCAAGTTACCTGAATTGATTGAATGTAGGCTGAAGGCGGCTACATTGAATAGGTGTCAGCTCTACTACATAATCAAGTTACCTGAATTGATTGAATGTAGGCTGAAGGCGGCTACATTGAATAGATGTCAGCTCTACTACATAATCAAGTTACCTGAATTGATTGATTGAGGCTGAAGGCGGCTACATTGAATAGATGTCAGCTCCACTACATAATCAAGTTACCTGAATTGATTGAATGTAGGCTGAAGGCGGCTACATTGAATAGATGTCAGCTCCACTACATAATCAAGTTACCTGAATTGATTGATTGAGGCTGAAGGCGGCTACATTGAATAGATGTCAGCTCTACTACATAATCAAGTTACCTGAATTGATTGATTGAGGCTGAAGGCGGCTACATTGAATAGATGTCAGCTCCACTACATAATCAAGTTACCTGAATTGATTGAATGTAGGCTGAAGGCGGCTACATTGAATAGATGTCAGCTCCACTACATAATCAAGTTACCTGAATTGATTGAATGTAGGCTGAAGGCGGCTACATTGAATAGATGTCAGCTCTACTACATAATCAAGTTACCTGAATTGATTGAATGTAGGCTGAAGGCGGCTACATTGAATAGATGTCAGCTCCACTACATAATCAAGTTACCTGAATTGATTGAATGTAGGCTGAAGGCGGCTACATTGAATAGATGTCAGCTCTACTACATAATCAAGTTACCTGAATTGATTGATTGAGGCTGAAGGCGGCTACATTGAATAGATGTCAGCTCCACTACATAATCAAGTTACCTGAATTGATTGAATGTAGGCTGAAGGCGGCTACATTGAATAGATGTCAGCTCCACTACATAATCAAGTTACCTGAATTGATTGATTGAGGCTGAAGGCGGCTACATTGAATAGATGTCAGCTCTACTACATAATCAAGTTACCTGAATTGATTGATTGAGGCTGAAGGCGGCTACATTGAATAGATGTCAGCTCTACTACATAATCAAGTTACCTGAATTGATTGAATGTAGGCTGAAGGCGGCTACATTGAATAGATGTCAGCTCCACTACATAATCAAGTTACCTGAATTGATTGATTGAGGCTGAAGGCGGCTACATTGAATAGATGTCAGCTCCACTACATAATCAAGTTACCTGAATTGATTGAATGTAGGCTGAAGGCGGCTACATTGAATAGATGTCAGCTCCACTACATAATCAAGTTACCTGAATTGATTGAATGTAGGCTGAAGGCGGCTACATTGAATAGATGTCAGCTCTACTACATAATCAAGTTACCTGAATTGATTGATTGAGGCTGAAGGCGGCTACATTGAATAGATGTCAGCTCCACTACATAATCAAGTTACCTGAATTGATTGAATGTAGGCTGAAGGCGGCTACATTGAATAGATGTCAGCTCTACTACATAATCAAGTTACCTGAATTGATTGATTGAGGCTGAAGGCGGCTACATTGAATAGATGTCAGCTCTACTACATAATCAAGTTACCTGAATTGATTGATTGAGGCTGAAGGCGGCTACATTGAATAGATGTCAGCTCCACTACATAATCAAGTTACCTGAATTGATTGAATGTAGGCTGAAGGCGGCTACATTGAATAGATGTCAGCTCTACTACATAATCAAGTTACCTGAATTGATTGAATGTAGGCTGAAGGCGGCTACATTGAATAGATGTCAGCTCCACTACATAATCAAGTTACCTGAATTGATTGAATGTAGGCTGAAGGCGGCTACATTGAATAGATGTCAGCTCTACTACATAATCAAGTTACCTGAATTGATTGAATGTAGGCTGAAGGCGGCTACATTGAATAGATGTCAGCTCCACTACATAATCAAGTTACCTGAATTGATTGAATGTAGGCTGAAGGCGGCTACATTGAATAGATGTCAGCTCTACTACATAATCAAGTTACCTGAATTGATTGAATGTAGGCTGAAGGCGGCTACATTGAATAGATGTCAGCTCCACTACATAATCAAGTTACCTGAATTGATTGAATGTAGGCTGAAGGCGGCTACATTGAATAGATGTCAGCTCCACTACATAATCAAGTTACCTGAATTGATTGATTGAGGCTGAAGGCGGCTACATTGAATAGATGTCAGCTCTACTACATAATCAAGTTACCTGAATTGATTGATTGAGGCTGAAGGCGGCTACATTGAATAGATGTCAGCTCCACTACATAATCAAGTTACCTGAATTGATTGAATGTAGGCTGAAGGCGGCTACATTGAATAGATGTCAGCTCCACTACATAATCAAGTTACCTGAATTGATTGAATGTAGGCTGAAGGCGGCTACATTGAATAGATGTCAGCTCTACTACATAATCAAGTTACCTGAATTGATTGAATGTAGGCTGAAGGCGGCTACATTGAATAGATGTCAGCTCCACTACATAATCAAGTTACCTGAATTGATTGAATGTAGGCTGAAGGCGGCTACATTGAATAGATGTCAGCTCCACTACATAATCAAGTTACCTGAATTGATTGAATGTAGGCTGAAGGCGGCTACATTGAATAGATGTCAGCTCCACTACATAACCAAGTTACCTGAATTGATTGATTGAGGCTGAAGGCGGCTACATTGAATAGATGTCAGCTCCACTACATAATCAAGTTACCTGAATTGATTGAATGTAGGCTGAAGGCGGCTACATTGAATAGATGTCAGCTCCACTACATAACCAAGTTACCTGAATTGATTGATTGAGGCTGAAGGCGGCTACATTGAATAGATGTCAGCTCCACTACATAATCAAGTTACCTGAATTGATTGAATGTAGGCTGAAGGCGGCTACATTGAATAGATGTCAGCTCCACTACATAATCAAGTTACCTGAATTGATTGATTGAGGCTGAAGGCGGCTACATTGAATAGATGTCAGCTCCACTACATAATCAAGTTACCTGAATTGATTGAATGTAGGCTGAAGGCGGCTACATTGAATAGATGTCAGCTCCACTACATAACCAAGTTACCTGAATTGATTGATTGAGGCTGAAGGCGGCTACATTGAATAGATGTCAGCTCCACTACATAATCAAGTTACCTGAATTGATTGATTGAGGCTGAAGGCGGCTACATTGAATAGATGTCAGCTCCACTACATAATCAAGTTACCTGAATTGATTGAATGTAGGCTGAAGGCGGCTACATTGAATAGATGTCAGCTCCACTACATAACCAAGTTACCTGAATTGATTGATTGAGGCTGAAGGCGGCTACATTGAATAGATGTCAGCTCCACTACATAATCAAGTTACCTGAATTGATTGAATGTAGGCTGAAGGCGGCTACATTGAATAGATGTCAGCTCCACTACATAACCAAGTTACCTGAATTGATTGATTGAGGCTGAAGGCGGCTACATTGAATAGATGTCAGCTCCACTACATAATCAAGTTACCTGAATTGATTGAATGTAGGCTGAAGGCGGCTACATTGAATAGATGTCAGCTCCACTACATAACCAAGTTACCTGAATTGATTGATTGAGGCTGAAGGCGGCTACATTGAATAGATGTCAGCTCCACTACATAATCAAGTTACCTGAATTGATTGAATGTAGGCTGAAGGCGGCTACATTGAATAGATGTCAGCTCCACTACATAATCAAGTTACCTGAATTGATTGATTGAGGCTGAAGGCGGCTACATTGAATAGATGTCAGCTCCACTACATAATCAAGTTACCTGAATTGATTGAATGTAGGCTGAAGGCGGCTACATTGAATAGATGTCAGCTCCACTACATAACCAAGTTACCTGAATTGATTGATTGAGGCTGAAGGCGGCTACATTGAATAGATGTCAGCTCCACTACATAATCAAGTTACCTGAATTGATTGAATGTAGGCTGAAGGCGGCTACATTGAATAGATGTCAGCTCCACTACATAACCAAGTTACCTGAATTGATTGATTGAGGCTGAAGGCGGCTACATTGAATAGATGTCAGCTCCACTACATAATCAAGTTACCTGAATTGATTGAATGTAGGCTGAAGGCGGCTACATTGAATAGATGTCAGCTCCACTACATAATCAAGTTACCTGAATTGATTGATTGAGGCTGAAGGCGGCTACATTGAATAGATGTCAGCTCCACTACATAATCAAGTTACCTGAATTGATTGAATGTAGGCTGAAGGCGGCTACATTGAATAGATGTCAGCTCCACTACATAATCAAGTTACCTGAATTGATTGAATGTAGGCTGAAGGCGGCTACATTGAATAGATGTCAGCTCCACTACATAATCAAGTTACCTGAATTGATTGAATGTAGGCTGAAGGCGGCTACATTGAATAGATGTCAGCTCTACTACATAATCAAGTTACCTGAATTGATTGATTGAGGCTGAAGGCGGCTACATTGAATAGATGTCAGCTCTACTACATAATCAAGTTACCTGAATTGATTGATTGAGGCTGAAGGCGGCTACATTGAATAGATGTCAGCTCCACTACATAATCAAGTTACCTGAATTGATTGATTGAGGCTGAAGGCGGCTACATTGAATAGATGTCATCTCTACTACATAATCAAGTTACCTGAATTGATTGATTGAGGCTGAAGGCGGCTACATTGAATAGATGTCAGCTCTACTACATAATCAAGTTACCTGAATTGATTGATTGAGGCTGAAGGCGGCTACATTGAATAGATGTCAGCTCCACTACATAATCAAGTTACCTGAATTGATTGATTGAGGCTGAAGGCGGCTACATTGAATAGATGTCATCTCTACTACATAATCAAGTTACCTGAATTGATTGATTGAGGCTGAAGGCGGCTACATTGAATAGATGTCAGCTCTACTACATAATCAAGTTACCTGAATTGATTGATTGAGGCTGAAGGCGGCTACATTGAATAGATGTCAGTTCTACTACATAACCAAGTTACCTGAATTGATTGATTGAGGCTGAAGGCGGCTACATTGAATAGATGTCAGCTCCACTACATAATCAAGTTACCTGAATTGATTGATTGAGGCTGAAGGCGGCTACATTGAATAGATGTCAGCTCTACTACATAATCAAGTTACCTGAATTGATTGATTGAGGCTGAAGGCGGCTACATTGAATAGATGTCAGCTCCACTACATAATCAAGTTACCTGAATTGATTGATTGAGGCTGAAGGCGGCTACATTGAATAGATGTCAGCTCCACTACATAATCAAGTTACCTGAATTGATTGATTGAGGCTGAAGACGGCTACATTGAATAGATGTCAGCTCCACTACATAATCAAGTTACCTGAATTGATTGATTGAGGCTGAAGACGGCTACATTGAATAGATGTCAGCTCCACTACATAATCAAGTTACCTGAATTGATTGATTGAGGCTGAAGGCGGCTACATTGAATAGATGTCAGTTCTACTACATAACCAAGTTACCTGAATTGATTGAGGCTGAAGGCGGCTACATTGAATAGATGTCAGTTCTACTACATAACCAAGTTACCTGAACTGATTTTTTTTTTCACTAAAACTTGTAAAATGAATCTGTAGTGGGGTTTTTTTTTTTCGTTAGGGTGACAAGTTTATCGTTCCACCTCGTATATATCAATTATTTCATTCTAATGTATTGTCAAAAGAATGGGTGTTATTCATGAACATCGATAACACTCCTTGAATGTTTTTGCTATTGTTCAAGTGAGGGGTGGTGGTTCGTCCACCTCTGTCCACGCTTGGCTGCATTTTGTAATTTTCTCACGTCCCGCAAACTTTTATTCATCATTTCCATGTTTTTCTTTTTTTTCTTTTTTTCTTTTAAGAGTCCACTTCATGGTCACCACTAAACAACATTCTTGAGGGTCGATTTTAGATGCGCCTACGCAATGCCATGGAAAGCTCGGTCTGTCCGACATCGCTCTCAAATTTTAATCAGCTATTACAATATCTGTTCTTCAGATGCTGCACTTCTGTTTCTTGTTCTCTTTCGGTGGAGGAGAGATCCTTCACGACTGAGACAATTTTTATTTTTGTACCTTTTCTCCACGTTAAAAAACGACCCTGGTGTCTAACTCTGTCCCGTGGGGAGGCATAGTAAATAGGTACAATACAAAGGACACGGACACGCCTTAGGTTTTAGCATCTGTTGAAATCACTGATTACCTGCTTTTATTTTATTTTATTGTATTTTTTTTTTAGATTATTCTTAAACAAGAAGGCCACCCGGCATTGCCCGGTCATAAAATACGCTTAAATATGATATTTTGATTTATGCAGATTTCATTTTTCTTATTAGACTAGCTTGGGTACCCGGTGTTACCCGGGTGTTTGGAGGTGTGTGTAGAGCAAACAAAAAAAAAAAAAAAGTGGCAGTAGGTAGGCAGGCAGGCTCTAACCCGTACCGTGAAGGAGAAAAAGAATGTGAAAAAAAAAAAAAAAAAAAAAAAAAAAACGTGACGTCTTTGCTGTTGTGCACATCACCAAACCGGAAGGGACGAATGTTTTAATTACGGCTATTCAAGCGCAAAGAGGGGATGACTTTGGAAAATATCGGCTACAAAAAGCGACCCTTCCTTGTAGAAAAGTGCCCATTTGAGGGTGAAGGAAATAATGTTTTTAACTAATTTTTCAATATTTGTCGTCCGAAAGGTCGAGCTTCAAAACGGTACTGATCTTGTAAAAATCCGTTGCCTCTGTCGAAAGTTTTAGGCAGACATACATAGATATATGCATACATACATACATACATACATACATACATACATTTAAACAGAAAGGTGAGATTTATATTATAGATTATATTGAACCAAATATATAGTAATGATTTAAAAAGTTAAAAATAATAATAATAATAAAAAATGCGCCACCAAGAATCGATACCAAAACGTTTAACTTACAATTTACTTTTTCCTTTGACGTTAATGGCTGAGCTTGAAGGCATATTTGAACCTATTACGTTACGCATGCATATCATCATTCATCATCATTCGACCATCACAGTTTTGCACTCAAACCCAAATATAAAGTTTT
>NW_027633234.1:32500-47500 GCF_053919585.1 Euprymna scolopes
CTGTTTGCCTTAGCGTACTTTGCTTTGATGAATCTAGTGTTCCTGAACAACATTGAACCTCTTGCAGCGTTTCTCTGGTTGATGAGTTGCTTGATTTCTTCGCAGTTCTCATCGAACCAGTCCTCGTGGCGTTTTCCGACCAGCCCGAGGCACTCTTTTGATGTTTCATAGACAGTTTCTTTGAAGGACAGCTAATCTGAGTTTACATCTCTGGTTGGTTCAGCAAGTCTCTCATTGAGAGTATTCACCAGCTCTTCTCTTACATTTTGACGTTTCAAGCCGTTGACATCCAGCTTCTTGGGGGGGGGTTCTTTATCTTTATTTGCGTCTCAGTTTGAATCTTGCTGGTCAGTGTTGCAGTTTGCTTCCCTCATTGCTCTCATGTCTGGGAGGTCACATTGATGAGTGATGACGAAGTCATTGAAGTGCCTATGTTTACTTCTAGGGTGCATCCAGGAGTTCCTGTGAACAGGCTTGTGTTTAAAGAAGGTGTTGGTGATGCAAAGCTGATGCTCAGTGCAAAGTGAAAGGAGGAGCTTCCCATTTGAGTTGACTTTCCCGCATCCATACTTCCCTAGTGTTCTGGGCCAAGTGATATAATCCTGTCCTACCCTGGCGTTAAAGTTTCTCATGAGTATGATCTTATCCAGTTTTGGTACGGATGCAAGTGTACTGCCTAACTGATGGTAGAATATATCAATAGTTTCCTGAGAGTTTGTCATAGTCGGAGCATATATAGCTATCAGGGTAGACCAACGGTCTTCTGATAAAGATAACCCGAGTCTCATCAGCCTGTCATTTATCGTATGGGGTACTTCTATCAGTTTCATCACTAGCTCGTTTTTGATGGCTAGTCCGGCACCGGACTTGCTTCTCTCACTAGAGGCCTTGCCACTCCAGTAAATGGTGTAGCCGGACTCTCTAATGGAACCGCTCTCTTTGAACCTGACTTCACTCAGGGCAGCAATATCGATGTCATATTTTTTTAATTCGCACAATATAATCGCACTTCTTCTTTCTGGTCTTGCCGAATCAGACCTGTCAAGCATCGTTCGTATGTTCCACGATGCAAACTTGAAGTTGGGTGTATTGTGGGCCTTATTATCCTGGGCGACGCCCTGCCAGTATAAGTTCTTTTTCTGTTTTCGTTTCATGGTTCGTAAGGAATTTGCTGACAAGATAGTTTAAGGATGAAGTGGGTTTTGTCAGTTGCTATTTCACCCCTCTCCTCCAATGGAGTATGCCAGACTGGCAAGGATTGCCCAAGATGAGTCGGCAGCTCATTGGTCGCAGTGACTAGCCAGAATGAGTGTTATCAACTTTCTCAAACTGCCTTAACAGAGCGTCACAGTTTCTGGTTTTTCTGTCTGGGTTGAGCTTCCCATAGATCCTTGCACTGTTAGTCTGAAGTTCAGTTTGCAGTGGCGTCCGCCTGGAGGCCAACACAGAGTCTTGACTAACAGCTACACTTCCGTTCATCTGTCAAGCCCTTGAGTGATCAGTTCCACAGTGGTGGTGGATGACAGACCAAGAGATGCATTGGACCGATCACGCACACACACCTATATGTATATGCGTATACCTGCAAGCACCTATATTCATAAATACACAGAAAAGCACATCCGTATCCATGCACCAACCATTATACGCCTATGTACAAATATATACATAAACACATATACACATCTTAAAAGCCTTCATGAACCCGCATAGATGCACCTGTATATTTACAAACACCCACCCAACAACATATACATCCACAGATCCAGGGAAACTTCCTATTATAAACATTTAGTTGTAAACAATCACACCACCCATGCGACCAGTGCTTATAGGCACACACACACACATACACACACGCCCACACATATGCACATATATATGCATGATGCTAGTTGGCTGTTGACCCCCCCAAAAAGGAGGGTTCGTACGCCCTTTGAAAGGTCTTGTTTTTAATCCTTCTGGGAGACTAGCCACCCTCCTCACCAGACAGGCTGGTGGGGGAACCGGTTTAGTCGCCGGTAACCCGACCATGCGACAGGTAGTACTAGGTTACATGGTACCAGTAGCATATGACATGACATGACTATAATATATATATATACATATATATATATATATATATATACATACATGACCATATATATATATATATATATATATATATATATATATATATATACGTATGTAGTAGAGATTTAGAAAGCTGTCACAATGCGAGGAATGAAATATAGTCGTTGTTAGTAAGAGACGACGAGAACAAGTGGCGATTTACAAATCAATAAGTACATACATGTATTTTATATATACATATATTTATTCAGTTGTATTGGTAAAATGTCTTACGTGCTATGTCTGCGACAAATTCCATTATTAATTTCGGAAAAAAATTCCCTTTTCAAACGGTGGGCGTAACAGATCGATTCAAAGCATGCTAGATGATGGAGCGGAAGTTAAAAGCTTTACTTTTAACTACCGCTCCATTAACTTCCGCTTTCTGATTATTTCGCTGACAATTTTTTTCCTCTGATTGTCCACATGTGTTACATGTGTTAAATGTGTTACATGTGTTACATTTTATGTTTTTTTAAGTTTTGTGACTACAAATCATAAAACTGCAGCAACCAGCAAATATAAAACTTTTAACGTGACTTTCTGATTATTTCGCTAGAAATTCTTTCCTCTGATGAGAAGAAATAGCATTCTTTGAAACTCCACGGATTATGGAGCACCCAGCTTTGGAGTATTCTGCTGAATAATAAAACTTTTTTGTAAAATTCTTGTTTACAACTGTTCTTCTTATATATATATTTTTTCCATATATTAGTAAAAATAGTAACTGTATTATTTTACATTTTTTGATTGGGGAAGTCGTATTATCCACTGGAGAGCCATATATTTAACAGCTGTCCTGTTTTTAAATCTCCGAAACAGCTAACATGGTAACAAGCTGATGATCCCCATTTTTTTATTTACAAAATTTTAGTTAAGGTTTTCTCTTTTCATCCTTATGTAGTTAAATTCTGTTTTCAAATTGAAGACTTTTGCAAAATCGGCTTATGCAAGTGTTAAATCTATTTCTATTTAACAATTTTAGTTAATGCCTTTTTTTTTTCATCCTAATACAAATTAATTCTCTTTTGTCATTATAAACCTTTTAGAAGTCGGATTATGTAGGTGCTAAGTCTGCGATAGGTTAAAGTTAATTTTTTTTCTTACCTTCCAGGAATTAAAACTGCATTCTTTATTTTTATTTTTGCATTTTTCTTATTGAAGCTTCTTTAGACTATATATATATATATATATATATATATATATATATATATATAATTAATAAAACCAGTTAGAAAAGGCAAAAAAAAAATGATTCTATACCTGATGATGGCGTTATATTCACGAAATAACGGTTCCTATGATATTGTCCCATTGACTACTATACACTCATTAACTCTTATCCTCGAGTGGCCACTGCGTCTTGATAACCTATGTAAAAAAAATAGTTTTTTTGTGTATTGATATTAATATTAAAAGCCCTTTTTTTCTATTTATTTGACTGGTACAAATTATCTTAAATGCAGCATCTGCCGATTTTTAATGTGAGGAGTGAAGGGGTAATGGGGACCAACTCCCCGGGGAGTAGGGGAGCTAGATAGTGACAATTAGTATGAAGGGTTGCCCCTACATTGCTTTTTAAATCATTACTATATATTGCATCCCATCTATCTATATATCTATCTATATCTTTAAAAGTTAAAATGTCTGTCTGTCTTTTCTCTATGGTAGTTAAGGAAGACTATTATATAGAAAGGCATTACTTTACATATTCACACTTTTTAATAAATATATATATATATATATATATATATATATATATATATATATATATATATATATATATAATAGAACCAGTTAGAAAATGCAAAAAAAAAAAAAAGTATTCTATACCTGATGATGGCGTTATATTGACGAAATATCGATGATCTTTAAGAACTAAATGTTTATTTATTAAAAGAAATTTTGCGTTATATTGATTTTTCTAAACCTAGCAATCTCAATTTCAATTTAAACAACGCTTATATCGAGGAGAAAGAAAAAAACTTCATTAATATTTGGAGATATTTCTTGTGGCCCCCATCGTGTTCATCTTGGTGGCTGGTGTGCAGTGAAGACGCCTACCCGGCCTCCATGCCCTAAACAACCGCCACCACCACCTCTAATACTGTAGACCTTGAATAGATGATTTCTGTGTGTCCTGGTCTCAGGTGATTTGTTTGATATATATATTTGGGGGGGGGGGAGCGTCAAAAAACCAGGAACACAAAAACCCTTGCGCTCCCCTCCTCCCTGGTTGGTCGAATATTGAGTGCAGGTAGCAGTGAAGTGAAACATATGTTTTTGTTGGTCATGGGGTAGTTTTTAAGGGCGTGAATTTGTTTGCTGAAAGGCGGCCGGGGAGAGGGAGAAAAAAAGAAAGTATTTTAAACTTGAGAGAGAGAGAGATTATGTACCAAAGAGAGGAGGTGGGGAATTGGAGTGAGATAGTGAGGTGGAAGAAAAAAATTGGGTACGTGTGCAAAATAAGAACGGTGCTATCATCGGAATTTTCCGGGTAGTTTACTTAAAATGCCGAAAAGGTGTCAAAACACCGAGCCAATAAAATCGCAGAAGCCAACGTCATTTAAGAAAAAAATATTTATCTTGATTTGAAAAAAATAAAATAAATAAATATATAAATAAAAAATATTTTTAAAAAATCAATGAATAAAAAATATAAATAAATAAAAATATCAAGAAATAAATGAAAAATACAAATAAATAAAAAAATATAAATAAATAAAAATATATAAATATAAATAAATAAATAAAAAATACAAATAAATAAATAAAAATATATAAATATAAATAAAAAAATAAAAAATACAAATAAATAAAAACTACAAATAAATATAAATATATAAATATAAATAAATAAATAAAAAATGCAAATAAATAAAAAATATAAATAAATATAAAAACATAAATATAAATAAATAAAAAATACAAATAAATAAAAAATATAAATAAATAAATAAAAATACAAATAAATAAATAAAAATACAAATAAATAAAAAATATAATTAAATAAACAAAAAATACAAATAAATAAAAAAATATAAATAAATAAAAAATATAAATAAATAAAAATATAAATAAATAAAAATACAAATAAATAAATAAATAAAAAATACAAATAAAAATACAAATAAATAAAAAAATATAAATAAATATAAATAAATAAAAATATAAATAAATAAATAAAAAATGCAAATAAATAAATAAAAATATAAATAAATAAATAAAAATCTAAATAAACAAAAATACAAATAAATGAAAAAATATAAATAAATACAAATAAATAAATAAAAATATAAATAAATAAATAAATATAAATAAATAAATAATATAAATAAATATAAATATAAATAAATAAAAATCATGAAAAAACGTTTACCATCAGTTGTCTTTTGTTAAAAAAATATTTATTCTTGAAATTTTAGGTAATAAATGGATTTTGTTTTTCGTATTTCCTGATTTCAATTTGAATTTCTTTTTAAGTTTCGTAAAAGTTGTTCAATAATTAACTGTATTTTTTCGTAACAATGAAAAAAGAAATTATTGTTTTCAATTTTCAATTAATTTTTTGTACTTCCTTAGTTTAATAAAAACATTAAAAAATTTAAAATATTGAAAAAAAAAATAAAAGGTGAGATAACCAGTAACGAATTTAATCGTTCATGAGACCCTATTCTGGAACAATTAAATTCATCACTGGTTATCTCCCCCACAACGAAGAATGTCTGACAAAATCCCCAAAAATTGTAAAATTTGAATTTCTTAATATATATATATATATATATATATATATATATATATATATATATATATATATAATTTAAAGGAGATTAGAATAATAGTCTAAAGAGCTAAGTGTATTTTAATGTAATAGTGAAATTACTAGTTTAATTAAAATACAGGAAATGCTCGTTGTAATTTAGATATATAATAAGCTCGATAGTTAAATGTCCTAGAGCTAATTCAATATTAAATAATGTGATTTATAATTTAAAAATTTTAAAAAATTTTTTAAATTTAAAAATCAAAATTTAATTAAATTAAAAATCAGTTTCATAAGAAGGAACAACAACAAAGTCAATTATCTGTACGATCGTTTCGGAAATCCGTGCTTTTTATTTGTGGTATACATGAAGTCACGTAGAACAATTATACATAGTTTTTTTGGTAAGCACGGTCTCCTCATCAGCAAATTTAGGAGGATTTCTATTGAATTGAAAAGACACCAAAAATAAACCTAGCATTAAAAGTAAGGCAGATGAATCTGAAAAATTGAAGTAAAAGGTTTGGATTTAAAATTTATAAGAAAATTAATAAGAAAATTGGTATAGGTTAGAGATAGAAATGAGTAGAAAAAATATATATTTTTTTGAATTTACATAATAAATTTGATTTAAAAATATATAGATATATAATTACCTTTTGGTTTTTCTTTTTTTGAAATCAGGAACTGTATTTAAAGAAGTCATTTAGATGTTTGCTATAGCTTTTTATTTTATTGAATGATGAATTTTAAAAGGGCGACGCTCGTGCAGTAAATTGTTTCCGTTAGCGTATTTTAATTTAAAGACGTTACAGTTAATATCTATAGAGAGAGAGTATTCATTTTGCAAGTTATTAAGGGGAGATAATTGTCATGGCTTTATTTATTATTTGATTTACGAGTCTAAGGGTGGTAATTGGTTTAACTTAATTTATTTAAAAAAAAATAAATAAATAAAAATAATCTATATTTACTAATGAGTAATTTTTAATGATTTAAGGTGGTTTATATTTATTAAATTTAAACCAACGTTTATGATTACATGATAGAAGCTCATGTCTTGAATTTACTAGTTTGGTTGTGCTTTTTATATCTTCATATTTTAAAATTTTTAGGGTTTCTTTTGTACATAATGTACAAAATTTATCTCCTGGTTTATATGATTTGCAAGTCTCAATTATTTGCCATTTTAAGTTGAAAGAAATATTGCTATTTTTTAGTTGCCAAATATAGTTGGATAGAGTAGTTTGGTTTGATAGAGAGTTATTTTTAAAAGAATGTTTGTGCGTTGAAATTCTATGTTTTATTGGGCCAGATGTGGAACCAATATATATTACCTCTTGATTATTATGATTATTTTCCGTTAGGTCTATTGTTGGATTATAATGTGGTGGGTTGGTTAATAATTGATCGGTAGATTGATTTAAGTTGGTGTTATTATTTAATTATATATATATATATATATATATATATATATATATATTTGATTGATTTCTCTTGTATATTTTCATCCAAGTTTTTAATATTTGGTTATTAAAGTCTGTTTTCAAACAATAAAAAAACCCCAATGTTTTCCACATTCTCTTTATTAAAAGAAGTCAATTTATTTATTTATTTATTAAATAAATTAATTTTTTATTTTGTATTTGTATTATAAATAAAAATGTTTTCGACATTTAAGAAAAAAAATTTTTTAAAGTCGATTGTCTGCCCTTGTTGATCCCATATTTCCAACAGGTGTCGTTAGTGTCGTTAGGTCTCAAACAAGATGTTCACTAAAACGAGTGATAATATTTGATTTTCTTAAATAAAAAAAACCTACTTGATTGATTTACGTGATTTTTGGAATATGACATCTTCATGCAATGACAAGTACGTACATTAGAAAGATTTTTTTCAGATTTTTCTTGTAAAAAATTTTTTTTCGACCCAATTATAGACAAGCACCAATATATTTTATGCATAAAGTTTTCATACAAAAAAAAAAAAATCACTTAATTTGATCAAGTAGTGTTTTTACAGAGAAAAATCAGTTTTTAATGAGTTGCGGTCCCCTTGCTTATTTAATGGACGAGGAGAGGGTACCTTTAAACGAAAAATTGATTAACAAAGGATAAAATTAAAAAAGGGATTTAAAAAAAACTCCGTAAAATAAGTGAAAAATAACTAAAATATTGATCTAGGTATTTTTTCTGCTCATGTTTCCAAATAATCTCGTCTAATTTTGACAAACTGTAAACAGTGATTGGAGTTATCTCCCCTGACACCTCCCTCCTCATCCACGAACTAAACAAGATGGTCGCGACTCGATCGCTCTCATTAAAGTTTGATTTTTCTCTGTAAAAAAAAGAAGCAAACTACTTGACCAAATTAAATGATGTATGACTGATTGTATGAAAACTTCATTCCATAACCAGTATGTACAATATAACTTTTTCAATATTTTCATTTTTTTAACATCTTAATTAAACTGTATCAATTTTTCATTTAATAATTACAGAAATAGATTTTTTTTGTTGTCAATATACACTAGAGGACCAACTAAAGACTTATTTTTAAAAGGTTGAATTTTATTCAGGTCTATCTTAAACGAATATCTCATTTAAAATTGTTGCCGACAAGTAGTTTTCATGATATTAAGACCTTTATAATGCAAAGTATTCGTTATTGTTTTCATTAGTGGCCATGTTTTTTTTGTACGTGCGGGTTGAATTTTTGCACACACGCAAAAAATCAACATGGCCACCAGTGAAAACAATGAGGAATACATTGGATTATAAAGGTCTTCTCTATAAAAGGAAAAAGTGGTGCACGCGTTTTTGTATGTTCAGCAAAGGTTTTTTTCGCCAGGGTTCTCGGAAGGGGAGGGGGGTATTATTTTTTAGAAATTTTTATATACTCCCTAGATTATAATATCTATGATTTGCGAACGAACGTTGTCTCTATCTTATTTGAGTGAATTTTAAAAAATTCACGCCTATCCCTTCCTCTTGCATATTTGTTTTTGTTTTTCATATAAAAGCGAAACTAATCGAAATTGAAGGTAGACTTTTGGCTTTCGTTCCAGGGATGTCGAGAAGCAGTTAGCTTTGTTCAATGGGGGGGGGGGAAACTCCTCATATCAGACAATTGCTATTCATTTGGACACACCTTTTTTGTGGGGGGGGGGGAGTTGGTTTCCCCAAAATCGTGGGGAAACAAATAAATGAAACGGTGGAAAGCTGAACTGGCCTTCAGCCAACGTTCATTTCTGCACCTGCGAGCAAGTCAACTTTTTGATTTACATCACTAAATTTGAACGCTTTTCACATTTTTTTTTTTTAATTCAATTTTCACCCCAAACAAGGCACAGTGTCACTTTGAAGTAGGGGGCTGCTATCGGGGACATAAGTTGCAGGGGTATTATGAAGGGAGATGAGCAGCAAGATGTCTGTTCACATTGCACTTGAACTTCTGCATGTCAGTACAGTTGGGAAAGCAGAATCCCGGAAGGGAGTTCCAAAGTTTAGCAGTTCTGTGGAAGAAACTATTGCACCTAGAGATCTCTACTGTGAAGGGGTGAGATTTGGCTGCTTGTCAGGTTTGTCGGGGGGTATTCACGTTGAGGGGGTACAAGGGCTTGTAGTTCGACAGAGCATTCACCATTAACGTACTTGTAGAACAGGCAGAGGGATGCAGCATTTTGTCGATGGACAGAGGCTGAAGCCTAGATGACAGTTCAGGACCTATCAGGTTGGTGACTCTTTTGAACCTTTAGGAGCGAGAGACTAGCAGCAGATGCACCAGCCCAAATGTGACAATACTCCATACATGGGCGAATGGTGGCCTTATAGAGGTACAGGATACTTTCAGGCGTAAGTAGTTTTCTAGCACAGTAGAGAGAGTCCACCTTCTTTGCAGCAGCCTTGGCAATGTTCACAATGTATCTATTCCAGTTCATGTTCTCTGTAAACGTTAGGCCAAGGAGTTTAAAGGAAGTACTTTCAGGTAATGTGTTCTTGGCCATTACTATTGGTAGTAGTAAAGGTTTCTTGTAATTATTGAAGGAGACAAGCTTAGTCTTGGCAGCATTGAATGTGACCATCCATTTTTGTCCCCATTCCACTACAGATTTGAGGTCATCCTCTAGTGTTTCTGCCATTTCCTTGGATATGTGTTCATTTGTTTTCCCCTCGTGCCTGTTATAGAGTGTGGTGTCATCAGCAAACATGCCCATCTCCGAAACAATTTTATCAGGGATCATTTATGAATATCAGGAATAATAGAGGTCCAATTATAGACCCCTGAGGTACTCCCGCATTTATATCATATTGTTTAGATGTATGACCGTCGAGGACAACCTGGATTTTTCTCTTAAGAAAAATTTAATTACATTATGTATTCTTCCACTGATACCATATGATCTAATTTTTCTTAGAAGACCGTCATGCCACACCCTGTTAAAAGCTTTAGCTATATCGAGAGCTACCGCTCTACCCTTCCCTGTTTTGTCTAGTGAACGGTATATATGTTCAGAGATTACAGTTAGGATGTCTGCTGTGGAATGTGCTTGCCTAAATCCACATTGTTTGTTGATCAGGAGTTTAGCAGCTGTAAGGTGACGGACTAAAGCTGGATTAATTAGGGACTTAAATATTTTGGCGAAAAGCAGGAGAAGGCTAATGGGGTGATAATTTAATGGGGCAGTTCTTTCGCCAAGAGTCTTGAAAATTGGTACCACAGAAGCAGTTTTCCAGCAGTCAGGAACGCAAGATTCGTTTAGGCATTTATTGAAAAGTTTGGAGAGAACTGGAGCAACCTCAGTGGAGCATTTTTTTAATAGCACAGCCGGGCCTTGATCCGGTCCACATGCTTTTGAGGTGTCTAGGTTTTTTATGATAGCATGTACCTGAGAAGGGGTGATCCTATGGCTTCGTAGCGTAGCGGTAAGATGTCCCGTTTTTTTTTCACTTTCTTTTCCGCCTTCACATCACCGCATCACAGGTTCAAGCCTGCTTGACTACTAGCACTTTTTTTTTATACACCTCCAAACACCTGGGCAACACCGGGTAGCCCTGCTAGTATTATAATAAAAACTACTTTTGGCGACAATTTTAAATGTGATGTTCGCTAAAAACAGATGCGAATACCCTAAAAATAAACTTTTTGAACATAAGTCTTTTAGTCTGTGCTTAAGCGCACATTGACTTTTTTTTCCATTGAAAAAAATTGACTGGCTTTTGTGTGAAAAAAATTTTAAAATCACAAAACTTTGGTTTGACACCTTCCGACGTTTTATGTAAACTGCCCGGAAAATTCCAACGATAGTACAAGTCCTTATTCGGCATGAGTACCAAATCTCGGGATTGATGCTGTTGCCACATCTAACCACACTGATGAATAGTGAAAAGACGAAACAGCCCTATGTATATAACTTTCCCACCTCTTATTTATTTAGATTTATCAACAAGATAGACTTTTTAGACTTTTAAAAAACAAGAAAAAGTTATTACCCGTTCACTTAGGATGACTGGTTCATGCAAAATTGCTTATTGCCATTCAAATTCCAGTAAAGACCAATGGCCACTGTCAACGAGAAATCAATAGCAAGCAGCTGTTGTGATAATGCAAATTTATTTGCAAACGTTATCGAAAAAGGTGGGGAGATTTGTTGTCACTAAGTTTCCAGGGAACACCACAGACTGTATTCAATGACATCTTTGATGACATGTTTGAAAGCTCCTTGCAAGCCAATAATAATAATAATAATAATATCATCATCACCAGCACCACCACCACCAACAACAACAACAACAATTCTGATTTCGTTAATCAATGTCTATGTGGAAAGGGATGGGATTCATTTCCAGAGGATTTCCCTCAATCCCGGCTCCAAACCAGGAGCTTCAAAGATCAAGGGTTTTCCTAAGGATGTTGGTGGTACCTACAATAGCAGAAGTCTGAAGGCCACCTAAAACATTGGGGATTCGTAGTTTTTTTAATTTTCCTTCTAGACGACTTGATAATACTCCTAGTGTACCTACTACGATTGGGATTATTTGTGTTTTAACCCCGTGTATGCGCAATTGATTACTGTACACGCAATAACCTTTATCCCTGAGTGGTCTTCGGGCCTTGATAAGTGGTGACCCCATGTAAAAAAAAAAGAAAATTTTTTTAAATACGCCTTATCTCCAAGGCCAATGGAGCATAGTTGCTCCACTTCTCATTCTCCTTCTTTCTCACATTCCTGTCCCAGGGTACTGAGAAGTCTACAATCTGCCAGTTTTTTGAGACCTTGTCAATGACGGCCAAATCCGGACGATTATGTTCCAATTGCTTAGTCGTTATGACACTTTTGTCTCAACATACCTCTACATTTCCATCCTCACTTGTTCTCTTCTCCATCAGGCACCTCCTCAAACAATTTTACAGCACACTTCACCCCAACCTTCTTACAGACCTCCCAATATATCCGGAGTCCCATGCGATCATGCCTTTTGCGGTACTCTCTCTCTCTCTCTGGGCTAATCCATTACACCCTGCTGCAACGTGTGCAATTGACTATGAGGTCTTACCACAAATCCGGCATTCTGCAGCAACTTCCTCTCCTAAAACCACTTTTTTGAACAATCGTATTCCTAATGCCTGCTCTTGTGCTGCACAAACAAAAGCTTCAGTACTCTTAGCCAGATACCCAGCACAGAGCCATTGCCATGATTTTTCATCAGCCACTTCTGCTATATCCTGGAAGAACCTTCCGTGCATTTTCTTCCTAACTAGTTCCTCTGCCCTTTCTCTATCCATACGTTTCACATAATCAGCCATGATCTCACATACCTCCACTTCATTGGCCACAACCTTAAGCATCCACTCCTAACCACATGCTCCTTCAACGACATCTCCTCAGTTCTAACACAATCTTTTACACTTTTCAATCCTCTCCCACCGTCTTTCCTCTTTTGATACAGCCTCGCTACGCTACTTCAAATGTGGAATATACCAAACATTGGGGTTCCGCCATACAATAGTTCCTGTTCCACCGTGGCCGAGGGGCAAGATGTCAGGTTTTTTCACACTTTCTTTTCCACCTTTGTGTCAAGGGGTCGGGTTTGAGCCTGCCTGCCTACTACACCTTTTTTTTTTTTTTTTTTTGCTCAACACACACCTTCAAACACCTGGGCAATGCCGGGCACCCAGTCTAGTATAATAATGAATATGAAATCTGCATTAATCAAAATATCATATTTAAGCGTATTTTATAACCAGGCAATGCCAGGAGGCCTGCTAGTATATATTTGTAGTCATCAACATACAGTCCTGTTTCGTTGTATTACAACTCATCAGTGCTGCTAGACTAGCACCTCTCCCAAGCTGAGGATTGAACCTAGAGCCATCGCGTTGATAGTCGGCAGTTCTACCGATCAACCCACGGGAGCGGCGCCCATGAATAATCTCGTCAAAGGTCTATTTAAACAAACATCCGTCCACCACTTTTACAGTGCTCTAACCGCTTTGTTTATAAACAAAGAGTGAGCGTCGCATTTTTCAGCCAATTAAGTAGCGCGTGAGATTACTTACGACAGTGCTCCACCCAAAGATGGGGGGGGGTTCTTAATATATATTTGGCAAAAATGTTAATTAGTAAAACCTGAAGAGAGTGCTCAATACTATTGCAGAGCAAATATGTGTTTTATTTTTTATTACCGTTTTATCTGTTTGGTTACATATGTTTCGGTTGCCGGACCATATTTACGATCCAGCAGCCTCTTGCATGGTCTGATGAGGCTGCTGGATCGTAAATATGGTCCGGCAACCGAAACATATGTAACTGAACAGATAAAACGGTAATAAAAAATAAAACGTATATAATATATATATATATATATATATATATATATATATATATATATACATATATATATACATATATATATGTCAGTTTGTGTGTATGTGCGTGTGTATACAGAGAGAGATGTACGTTTTATATATCAGAGCTTTTTCGATAGTAAACATTCTATAGACATCCATCAGGTCTGTACATGGAGACCCCACCCCCACCTCTTCCCGCTCGGTAAGAAAAAAAAATAATACTGGATATTTAAGAAGCGTCAAATCTGTCTGTAAATTCCTCTATGAAAAACTTGTGACACACCAAAAAAAAAAAAAAAATATTGATAAACGAAAATGTTTTTACGAACTTAAGCATGACAGAGCAAAGAAAATGTCATTTCAAACTTAAGCGTAACTGACCTAAGAAAATGCTATTTTGACCTTAGGCATTACAAACACACCCCAAAATCAGACCAAATATGATTGAATATGTAAGTACCTCCACTGGACCATCCGTAAAAAATTAAACATCCAGTGTAGCAGCAAGTCCTGGGAACATCAACCTGAAAGAACAGTTGGAAATGACCTATATACATTACGACCATGTAATCCCTACAGCCACCTACCTTGAAAATGCTGCTGTGAAACCTGACATAGTTATATGGAATAAGTCAGAGAGAGTAGCAACCTTGGTTGAAGTTATGTCCATAATGGTGGGGTCTGAATAGAGCTGAAAGAGAGAAACATACCAAATATCAAGGTCTCATGTATGATATGAAAAGAAACTGGAATCTTAGAGGGATATCGATCATAGCACTTATTATAGGTACCACAGGGTTTATGAAGAAGAACCTGAAGTCCTACCTAACTAATATTCCTGGTGAACCAAGTCCAAAAGAGATCCAGACAATTGCACTTAAGGGAACAATGAGGATACTAAAAAGAGCTCTCGGTTGGTTTCAATAAAAAGCAGGGCAATGTTGGCAGCTGGTTTGGCTGCCCCATACCCAGCATTACAATCTTCAAAGGAAGAAAATGAAAAAAAAAAAAATTATGAATTTAAATGTGACAGACCAAACAAAATATTATTTTAAACTTAAGCATTTCGACTGTTTTCTCGACAGTTTGCCTCCAACTGCACTTTGGACCTAACAAACCACCCTAAGTCGTTCTTGATGGTCGTACATCAAAATGGATGGTCACATTCAATGCTGCCAAGACTAAGCTTGTTTCCTTCAATAATTCCAAGAAACCTTCTCTACCACCAATAGCAATAGCCAAGAACACACTACCTGAAAGTACTTCCTTTAAAC
>NW_027633234.1:52500-60000 GCF_053919585.1 Euprymna scolopes
CTTTTTACCGGTTTGGCGATGGACGCAGCAGCAAAGATGTCACGTTTTTTCCACGTTCTTTTCCTCCTTCGTGGTATGGGTTCGAGCCTGCCTGCCTACTACCACTTTTTTTTTTGTTCACTACACACCTCCAAACACCCGGGCAATACTGGGCACCCAGGTTAGTCTATCTATATACCCATAAAAGTGAGAATGTGTGTGTGTGTGTGTGTGTGTGTGCATGAGGACATTTGTCAACATATATACTCAACGAATTTTTGATCTACAGACTTGAAATTTGGTATACAGGGTATTCAGACACGTGGAAAA
Source organism: Euprymna scolopes (assembly GCF_053919585.1). NCBI lineage: Eukaryota > Metazoa > Mollusca > Cephalopoda > Sepiida > Sepiolidae > Euprymna > Euprymna scolopes. Next base: position 52,810 of record NW_027633234.1, read on the forward strand.
CTTTTTAATCAGTTTTCATCCGAAAAAAAAGAAATTCTAGAAGTGTAAGCCATTTTTAGTTTCAGAACAGTTTCAGATGATTCGCTGTTACACGCAAGTCCTGGGAGGTGACTTGTTTGTAGTAGACAGTTCCACAGAACAAAATATTCTTACCGTGTCGAAACCCGGGAAAAAAACATGTGAAATTGCTCCAGAAAAGGTTTAATATTTATGAAGCAATTCTGGTTTCTGATTGGTTGGTAGCAGAACGTGAATTAATTTGATTCGTCAGTTCTTAGCAGCATCGTTTATAAATAGAATCGTCCGACTGTGTGGGATCATACCCCATTATACCCCAAAATATTGCAACAGAGATGCTAAGGGGTCGAAATTGACAAATTTGGTATGTGGAGTATCATCGGATTTTTATCCGTTTGCCAACTGTTTCACGAATGCGTATGCGCAGCAGTGAAACATGACAGCTTCTTTATGTTAAGAATAAGTAGGTTTGAAAACACTTTTTAAAGATCGTGTCAAGCTGGTCTAATGGTTATCATACTTGACTCACGGTCTTTAGGTTTTAGTTTCGATCTCAGCTAGAGTATTTTTTTTTTTTTACTTACAAGAAGTGAACTGTTTAGAAAAAATAAGCAATACTCGAATGCACATGTCTCAGTTTATTTGTTTTTTTTTTGTTCTTTTTTTTTAAAAGGAATTTAACGTTATGTTTAATATTTACAATATTTCTGTTTATAATTGTTGTGGTTGCAAGGTTGAACAATAATTAGTAAGGAAATACAATGAAGACACAAACAACAAGATAACGCAATAATAAGTGTATTAAAGAAAAGGTATATTTACAATATGTACAAATGACGGTGTCGAGTCAGAGAGTCTTGGTGGGAGGACATGTACGCTCTTCGGCGTCACTTCCGGTGGCATTTGAGTAAGACCAAGACCGTCTTTATAACGAAGGCCACGGTAAGACACACCAAGGCCAACCTAGGCTTGTCATTTATAGTGTTATGTTATTCGCATATGCAAATAAGTGGTTGCCACCACAACGATAATAAATAAGAATTAATTAACATATAATAGTTATGTGTATTTTATTACCGGGCAACACCGGGTGGGCTGCTAGTTGATTATAAAGATAAAAAAACACATGTTAAATGTGCAGATATTTTTTTCAAACGTAAAAATACATTTGTAGGGATGATGTACAGATTTTTTTTTTTTTTTTTGCGCTTCTACACTATTGGGACGAAATTTCGGAAATCATAAAACTGAATTTCACATGAAAACGATGGTATCTACGTATTCCTCGAATTTTTAAGATTATTATATCGAAAAATTACGTAAAGCGATAAGGTAGAAAATTATTTATTAAAGAAAACAAAAATAGAATGCGATGAAAACGATCGTAAGACACAGGAGAGTTCAAAAGGGAGGTAATTTTCCGTTTTGATTTAGACAAGATGGCAGCAATTTTTCACCTGCTAACATGATTAAAGTTTTTTTTTTTTAATAATTCAGTAATATTCAGGTAATTTCGACTGCATAATTTGGAAGCTAATTTGTAATTTATTAGAATTGACAAAAAAAAAAAAAATCGGTAGAAAACATTGTTTTTTTTTATCTGAAAACTCGTAATAGAAGCGTCGATTTTAGTTTTAAAATCAATAAATATTTATTATTCTATTATTACTACTAACGATGAAAGATTTTGCTTTAAGTAAAATCTAATAAAAAAAGATAATTAAAGGAATATATATATTTTTTTGGGGGGGGGATATATATATATATTATTTTTTATTTTTACATGGGGGTCACCACTTATCAAGGCCCAGGAGCCACTCGGGGATAAGTGTTATTGCATGTACAATAATCAATGGGATAGTATCGTAGTAATAGTTAATATTGGAGATTTGATAAAGTGTCTTATTTAAGGGGGCGTTTCATCAGAAATTTGTTTATGTTGGACTTGAAGACATCCAAGTTGAATTCGGGGGGGGGGAACAGCCAAGCGGCAGAGAGTTCCACAGCTGTGCAGTTCTAAGAAAGAAGCTTTGTTCATGGAATCTACGTTTTGATTTAGGCACGGATAAGGAGTGGGGAAAATTATTGACAGTGGTTTCAGCTAGTCGGGTGTTTTTCTTGAAAGATTGGCGAGAGGGGGGCAAGAGAATGGAGCTCAGACGAGCACTTGCCATGGAAATAACGATAAAACAGAGACAGGCTCGCAACGTCTCTTCTGTGGAAGAGAGGTTGCAGGGAAGAGAAAAGGGCATCCCCCACCAAGCCACAAAGTCTATTTTGTACTCTGTCAAGGCAGGATAGACTGTTTTTAGCAGCTCCTGCCCAGATATGGCAGCAGTACTCCATCCTTGGACGTACTTGGCTTTTATACAGATAGAAAATTGCATCATTAGTGAGATATCTTCTGGAGCGGTAGAAGGATCCCACCATTTTCCCAGCTACCTTGGCCACAGACTTGATGTACGTGTTCCATTTCAGATCAGGAGTAAAGGTCAAAACCAGAAGCTTATCAAAACATAGGGCCTCCCCTAGACGAGAGCCATTCATGTCAATCGATGCCAGATGGGAATCAGAACGTTTATGATGATACAAGCTTGGTTTTAGATGCATTAAAGGTAACCAGCCACCTCTTCCCCCACTGTACCATGCGCTCAAGATCAGAGGAGAGAGAATCAGAGAGAACATCATCATTTACGGCCTTTGATGTGTTGCCATAGATGATCGTGTCATCAGCATAGATGTCGATGAATGATTTTAGTATGTGTTTTGGGAGATCATTGATGTAGATCAAGAAGAGAGTTGGGCCCAGGATGCATCATTAATACTGTGGGCCTCTGATCTCTTCCCATCAACCACTACTCTTATGAGCCTATCAAAGAGAAATGATTAAATGATAGAGAAAACATTTCCAGTTATACCGTAGCTGGAAATCTTGTGAAGTAGGCCTTTACGCCATACCTTATCGAGGGCCTTTGATATGTCAAGAGCAATTGCCCTAGAAAGGAAGCCTTTGTAGAGAGATTCACTAATTCTATGTGATATAACTGTTAGCACGTCTGCTGTAGATCTAGCAGAATGGAAGCCATATTTTGTGTCACTAAGAAGGTTATTTCTGCTGAGGTGGTTGACTACTTCTCTATTTAATATGGATTCCAGCAACTTACTCATGACACTCAGGAGACTTGGTCTGTATTGAGAGGGAGATGACTTATCACCTGAATTCTTAAATATATATATATTTATTTCTATTTTTTGGGGAAATATATATGTGCGTGAACCGGTGTGTCAACACGATTATGCCGTATATATATATATATATATATATATATGGCATAATCGTGTTATATATATATATATATATATATATATATATACAGCATAATCGTGTTATATATATAAATGCAGTGGTTGGGTCATCTTGTAAGAATGGATGACTCAAGAGTTCCTAAGCAACTTTTTATGGGCAACTGACAAATTCTTGCCATCCAATAGGGCGTCCCCTGCTTTGTTACAAAGATAAACTAAAAGACAACCTAAAACGTTGTGGAATTTCTCTGAGTTCTTGGAGAGGGCAGCAGGGGATCGCAGAAAATGGAGGAAGATGTGTTTCCTGGGGACCAAAGAATTTAAACATAACTGCCTTTGTCATAGGGACGCCCTTCGTGCAAATATGAAGGCAAGGCAAAATGCAAGAAACATCCACCTAAAAATGAATATGTATGCCATTGTGGTTTCAGAGCACGCAGCAAAGCAGGGTTATCTGTTCACTCGAGAAGGCATCTTTGACCGACGAGCATATGAAAGTTCACCATCTGCGGAGGAGTGTGCCGGACGTCTACAGGATTGCAACTACGCATGTGGTGTCACAGAGCTTGGGATCTGCTGAAGATTGCATACTGAACCCTCATTCTTCGTCTTCCATCCACCATATATATATATATATATAATCGTGTTTATATATATATATATATATATATATATATATATATATACGGCATAATCGTGTTATATATATAACACGACGGTTCTCGGTTCAATCCTTGGCTTGGGAGAGATGCTAGTCTAGCGGCACTGATGAGTTGTGATACAACGAAACAGGACTGTATGTCGATGACTACAAATATATATATATATATATATATATATATATATATATATATACACGGCATAATCGTATTATATATATATATATATATATATATATATATATATATATATATATATATATATACGGCATAATCGTATTATATATATATATATATATATATATATATATAAAAACGGCATAATCATGTTGACACACCGGTTCTCATCAGATTACAGAAGTTAAGATACGTTGAACCTGGTTAGTATAAGATGAGTGACCATTTGGGAATTCTAGGCACTGTATATGCTCTCCGCTTATCTCGGCATTTGTTTCAAGTCGTCCGGTGCTTCACTTGCCACTAGTATTTAACAATGTCGTCTCAGGAGAGGTGTGGTTGGAGATTGCGCACCTCCTGCAACAAAAATTTCACGCGCAGGCAACTCTTTGTGGGTATCCTTATTCCGTCCAAGACTGAAGGAGCCTGATATATATATATATATATATATATATATATATACAATTATTTACTATAATAATTAAATACTTACAGACACTAGTGTTTCATCCTTTCGAGAATCTTCAGTGCAGGGTGTCACGATTAACACCAGTCGATAGATACAAGCCTAGCAACACGAGCTATCTCTGGCTCAATTAGCAAAGACCGTATCCATTTGGCTATCATCAACCCCGAGAAATAACGTTGAATTTAAATGTTTAATATTAAATGTTTTTAATGCCAGTTTAATAGACTTGAAAACAACAAATATATTCTATTAAAAAATTTTTCTTCAAAATCTTTGGATTCGGCATTAAATAACCTGAAAAGGGTTGATATGCTGTAAACCAACCAACCAACCAACCAACCAACCAACAACCAAATCACTGGCCTTGATGGAGGGGAGATTAAAACTTGCTGTTATGGTTTCAAATGATCTGAACTAACAGCAAGGGCAAACTTGATTCCAAATATTTCTCATACGTTATATCTCCCGTCTTTTGGAAATAAGGTACGGTTATGAATATCTCCAGTAACAAATCATCCTTGCATACTGTGAAATTTACTTGATGTATGAAAACCAAAGAGGGGAGATATAACATATGAGAAATTTTTGGAATCACGTCTCCCCTTGCTGATATAACATATGAGAAATTTCATGATTTAGATAAGATTGTCAATGCGAGATTTTTTTTGTTCCCCCAATAAAAGGAGGGTGAACCTGTAAATTCACCCTTGTCCGTTTGTCTGTTCGTCTGTCTGCACTTTTCTCAATAACTACGGCTTAGAATTTTTTGAAATTTTGCACAAACATTAAACATGATATCAGTAAAAAAGTAACAGAACGGATTTTCCAGGAAAACTCCTGTTGCCCCATGTAGGGGTGGCTTCCAGGTTAAAATGGCTAAAATTGACACTTTTGCGCTTAGTAAAAAAAATTGACACCTTTAATTTTTATAAAACTTTCTGAAAAATTGTAACTAACTGATTTCTGTATAATTTTGTTTGTCCATACTTCATGACAACTCTTGGGTGTGCCCCAGGGGCTCTTTTAGGGCTAATAAAAACACTCCATTTTTGGGACTATTTTACCATATTTATTATTCCTTAATTGGAATTCATTTTTGAGATGAGCATTATATATATTGATTTATTTTTATTTCGGACTATAATTCTCATCTTTATTAGTCGTTGTTTTTCATAATTCATTGGTTTGTTTTTTATTCACAACGTTTCGGCCAACTATTCCTCTAGCCTTCGTCAGGTGGTAACCGCGACGGATAGGAACTTCGAATCTCTTAACTGCATTCTCAGCAATCACTGCCATCCGTAATTGTTGTCATCTCACCACATTTTGGCCAAGTAAACCTCTGGCACGCTTTGGGTGGGATGAAAAACAACGACTTATAAAGATGAGAATAATAGTCCGAAATAAAAAATAAATTAATATTTTACCATATTTGTTCAGAATTTTCTCGCAATAACTCTTGGGTGTGCCCCAAGGGCTCTTTTAGGACTAATAAAAACACTCCATTTTTGGGACTATTTTACCATATTTGTCCAGAATTTTCTGTGTATGTCTATTTAGCAGTTTTACATGATGCTGAACTCAAATTTAAATATGTTAAGGCCTTGGGGACTTTTGGGGCTAAATGGGGCGGGGGGGGGCAAATGATGGACTTAGTCATTTTTTTTATGCCTCGTTCACTGTGCACTCACGGGAGACCATGCATGCTTTACTCATTTTAAATTAAAACTTTATTATTTAGTAAAAAAAAGAAAAAAAAAAAAATTGAATAACAATAATTTTAAAGGATTATCTCCCTTGCATAAAGCCAGTTTTATGTTCCTTTTAGTCCAAAGATTAAAAGTTTTAGTGCTCGTGTACTTAATTACAAAAAAAAATAAAAAATAAAAATAAACTACAAAAAAATCTTTATGATCTATGCACTTGCCATGGAACGAAGATGTCACATTCCAAAAATCACGTAAATTGATCAAGTATTTTTTGGGGAAGGGATTCAAAGAAATCATATTTTATGATTTTTAATAAATAATAATAAAAATAGCCTAGTCCGTAAATATCGGTAATCGAATAGAGTTGTATGCTTTTGATTTTCAACACCTAAGACAATATAGTTGCCCCCCCCCGACTCTTTCCTTATTTTTTCATAAACCTAAGTTAACCTATTTATATATATTAAAAAAAAAAGGTAAAACTTAACCCCATGTTAAGAGCGTTCTGTTTGGAGTTGTTTGGAAAATAGAAATGGAAATTTAAATTTCGTTCCGTTTAATTTTTTTTTTAAATTGCGCATGTGCAAACGAAATCGAAAACTGATCGTTCACATTCGAAATGTTAACTTGTATAGGTGTTTCTGTTTCGGCTATGCTGACAGGTTGAGGGTGAGGGTGTCTATTCCGAAAGCCCTTCTTAACATGGGGAAGTCGGGGCGGGGGTGTTCATTCCAAAAGCCATTCTTAACATGCGGAGGTTGAGGGTGTCTATTCTGAAAGCCATTCTTAACATGGGGAGGTTGAGGGTGTCTATTCCGAAAACCGATCTTAATATGGGGAGGTTGGAAGCGTC
>NW_027633235.1:7500-32500 GCF_053919585.1 Euprymna scolopes
AATATATATATAGTACATATAATATATATATAGTCTATATAATATATATATAGTGTATATAATATATATATAGTCTATATAATATATATAGTATATATAATATTTATATAGTATATATAATATATATATAGTATATATAATATATATATAGTATATATATACTATATATAGTATATATATACTGTATATAGTATATATAATATATATAGTATATATAATATATATATAGTATATATATACTATATATAGTATATATAATATATATATAGTATATATATAATATATATTTAGTACATATAATATATGAACAGTATATCTAATATATATATATATAGCATATATATAATATGTAGATATATTATATATATAATATATATATAGTATATATATAATACATATATATAGTATATATATATAATACAGTATATCATTCAACCACGGTATGCTTTAGTCCGAAATTGAATGTATCGAGACACATTCAAACCCCCACCACTTATTTCCCCCTATTATTTGCATATATTTATGTAGTGAAAATAGTTTGAAAAAAATTTATTCATCAGTTTGTTTGTTAGTAGATGGAATTAATAATTTTATAATTTACATAAAAATTAATAATTTTAGTATAATTAGAATCATTTATTTCATTTTTATGTAATTTTTAAAATTATTCCATCTACTAACTAACTAATGAATGAATTTTATTCACAATATTTCACTACATAAATATATGCAACTAAAAGGGGAAATAAGTTCAATCCAGCGACTGACACCCTTTCTAACTCAACAACATATGCTAATAATAAATAAAATATTAATCAATATTCAAATTTTATTTTTAGCTGCAGTATTTTAAGTCAAAAACGTTCCTTTTTTTACTTTACTAGAATATCTTGTTCTTTACTTTGCCAGGTTGAATTTCTTGTCCTTTACTTTTCCAGGTTGAATTTCTTGTCCTTTACTTTTCCAGGTTTAATAAAATCTTAAGAATATTACTTTTCATGCGCGCATTTTTCCATATAATATATATATGTATAGTATATATATAATATATATATATAAAGTATATATATAATATATATATATAGTATATATATATAATATATAGTATATATATAATACATAGTTATATAGTATATATATAATATATATATAGTATATATATAATATATATAGTATATATATACACTATATATATTATATATATAATATAAAAAATATATATATATTATATATATAATAAATATATATTATATATATAATATATATAGTATATATATAGTATGTATAGTATATATATAATATGTATAGTATATATATAATTTGTATAGTATATATATAATTTATATAGTATATATAATTTATATAGTATATATATCATTTATTTAGTATATATAGTATATATATAGTATATATATAATGTATAGTATATATAATATATAGTATGTATAATATATAGTATATATATAATATATAGTATATATATATATAATATATAGTATATATATAATATATATAGTATATATATAATATATAGTATATATATAATATATAGTATATATATAATATATATAGTATATATATAATATATATAGTATATATATAATATATATAGTATATATATAATATATATAGTATATATATATATATATAGTATATATATAATATATATAGTATATATAATATATATAATATATATATAATATATATAGTATATATATAATATATATAGTGTATATATTATATATGTAGTATATATATAATATATGTATAATATATATAGTATATATATAATATATATAGTATATATATAATATATATAGTAAATATAAGATATATATATAGTATGTATATAATATATATAGTACATATATAATATATATAGTATATATATAATATATATAGTATATATATAATATATATAGTATATATATAATATATATAGTATATATATAATATATATAGTATATATATAATATATATAGTAAATATAATATATATAGTATATATATAATATATATAGTACATATATAATATATATAGTACATATATAATATATATAGTACATATATAATATATATAGTATATATATAGTATATATATTATATATATGCTATATATAGTATATATATGATATATATAGTATATATATGATATATATAGTATATATATGATATATATAGCATATATATAGTATATATATTATATATATGATATATATAGCATATATATAGTATATATATTATATATATGATATATATAGTATATATATAGTATATATATTATATATATGATATATATAGTATATATATGATATATATAGTATATATATGATATATATAGTATATATATGATATATATTGTATATATATGATATATATAGTATATATATAATATATATAGTATATATATGATATATATAGTATATATATATGATATATATTGTATATATACGATATATACATTATATAAAATATATATAGTATATATATAATATATGTAGTATATATATAATATACATATCGTATATATATAATATACATATAGTATATATATAATATATATATAGTATATATAATATATATATATATAGTATATATATTGTATATAATATATATATTTTATATATATATATTATATATATAGTATACAATATATATAGTATTTATATAGTATATAATATATATATAGTATATATATAGTATATAATATATATATAGTATATAATATATATATAGTATATAATATATATATAGTATATATAATATATATAGTATATAATATATATATAGTATATAATATATATATATAGTATATATAATATATATAGTATATAATATATATATAGCCTATACAATATATATATAGTATATATAATATATATATATAGTATATATATAGTATATATAATATATATATAGTATATGTTATATATATAGTATATATATAGTATATATAGTATATATATAGTATATATAATATGTAGTATATATAGTATATATAATATATATATAGTATATATAATATATATAGTATATATAGTATATATAATACAAATATATAGTATATATAATATATATAGTGTATATATAGTGGATATATTATATGTATAGTATATATATAATATATGTATAGTATATATAATATATATATATAATATCTGTAGTATATATAGTATATATAATATATATAGTGTATATATAGTGGATATATTATATGTATAGTATATATATAATATATATATAGTATATATAATATATATATAATATCTGTAGTATATATAGTATATATAATATGTATAGTGTATATATAGTGTATATATTATATGTATAGTATATATATAATATATATATAGTATATATAATATATATAGTATATATAGTATATATAATATATATAGTATATATATAATATCTATAGTATATATAGTATATATATAATATATATATAGTATATATATAGTATATATATAATTTATATATAGTATATATAGTATTTATATTATATATATTGTGTATATACATTATAGTATATATAATACATATATAGTATATATATTATATATATAATATATATATTATACATAGTATGTATATCATATATATATAGTATATATATGATATATATAGTATATACATTATAGTATATATATAGTATATATATAATATATATATAGTGTATAATATATATATAGTATATATAGTATGAATGTAGAATATATATAATATATATATAATATATATATAGTATATATATAATATATATATAGTATATATATAATATATATATAGTATATATATAATATATATATAGTATATATATAATATATATATAGTATATATATAATATATATATAGTATATATATAATATATATATAGCATATATATAATATATATACAGCATATATATAATATATATATAGTATATATATAATATATATTGTATATATATAATGTATATATAGTATATATATAATATATATAGTATATATATAACGTATAAATAGTATATATATAATATATATATAATATATATATAATATATAGTATATATATAATATATATTGTATATATATAATGTATATATAGTATATAAATAATATATATATAATATATAGTATATATATAATATATATATAATATATAGTATATATATAATATATATATAATATATAGTATATATATAATATATATATAATATAAAGTATATATAATATATATATAATATATAGTATATATATAATATATATATAATATATAGTATATATATAATATATATATAATATATAGTATATATATAATATATATATAATATATATATAGTATATATATAATATATATAGTATATATATAATATATATATATAGTATATATATAATATATATAGTATATATATAATATATATATAGTATATATATAATATATATATAGTATATATATAATATATACATAGTATATATATAATATATATATAGAATATATATAATATATATATAGTAGATATATAATATATATATATATATAGTATATATAATATATATATAGTAGATATAATATATATATAGTATATATAATATATATATAGTATTTATATAATATATATATATAGTATATTTATAATATATATATAGTATATTTATATTATATATATATAGTATATGTATAATATATATATATAGTATATATATATAATATATATATAGTATAGTATATATATAATATATATATAGTATATATATATATAGTATAGTATATATATAATATATATATAGTATATATATATAATATATATATAGTATAGTATATATATAATATATATATAGTATAGTATATATATAATATATATATAGTATAGTATATATATAATATATATATTTTATATATATAATATATACATATAGTATATATATAATATATATATAGTATACATATAATATATATATAGTATATATATAATATATATATATAGTATATATATAATATATATATAGTATATATAAAATATATATATATTATATATATAATATATATATAGTATGTATATATAGTATATATATAATATATATAATATATAGTATATATATAATATATATATTTAGTATATATATAATATATATATATTTAGTATATATATAATATATAGTTTTAGTATATATATTTAATATATATATAGTATATATATAATATATAGTTTTAGTATATATATTTAATATTTATATAGTATATATAGAATATATAGTTTTAGTATATATATATAATGTATATATATATAGTATATATATAATATATAGTATATATAATATGCAGTATATATATAATATATAGTATGTATATAATATATATAGTATATATATAATATATAGTATGTATATAATATATAGTATGTATATAATATGTAGTATATATATAATATATAGTATGTATATAATATATATAGTATATATATAATATATAGTATATATATAATATATATAGTATATATAAAATATATGTATAGTATATATATTATATATATAGTATATATATTATATATAGTATATATATAATATATATATAGTATATATATTTTATTTATAGTATATATACTATATATATAATATATATATATTATATATATAGTATATATATAATATATATAGTATATATCTAATATATATAGTATATATATTGTATATATAGTACATATATATATTATATATAGTATATATATAGTTATATAGTTATATTATAGTATATATATAATATATATAGTATATATATAGTGTATAGAGTGTATATATAGTATATATAGTATATATGTAGTATATATATATAATATATATATAGTAAATAATTAATAGATACATATAGTATATATATATATATAGTATATATATAGTATATATAATATATTTAGTATATATATAACATATATAGTATATATATAACATGTATAGTATATATATATATGTATATATAATATATATATAGTATATATATAATATATTTATATAGTATATATATAATATATATATATAGTCTATATATAATATATATAGTATATATATAATATATATAGTATATATATAATATATATAGTATATATATAATATATATATAGTATATATATAATATATATATATATAATATATATGTAATATATATATAGTATATATATAATATATATATAGTATATATATAATATATATATAGTATATATATAATATATATATAGTATATATATAATATATATATAGTATATATATAATATATATATATAGGATATAAATAATATATATATAGTATATATATAATATACATAGTATATATGTATTATATATATACTATATATATTATATATGTACTATATATATATATTATATATACTATATATATATATATTGTATATACTATATATATTATATATACACTATATATATTATATATATACTATATATATTATATATATACTATATATATATATTATATATACTATATATATACTATATATATATTATATATATACTATATATATATTATATATATACTATATATATTATATATATACTATTTATATAATATATATGTACTATATATATATTTTATATGTACTATATATATATTTTATATGTACTATATATATATTTTATATATACTATATATATATTTTATATATATACTATATATATATATATATACTATATTATATATATACTATATATGTATTATATATATACTATATATATTATATATATACTATATATATATTATATATATACTATATATATATTATATATATACTATATATATATTATATATATATACTATATATATATATATTATCTATATACTATATATATATATTATATATATACTATATATAATATATATACTATATATTATATGTATACTATATATTATATATATACTATATATATATTATATATATACTATATATATTCTATATAGTATATATATAATATATATATATATAGTATATATATATAATATATATATAGTATATATATAATATATATAATATATATATAGTATTTAATATATATATAATATATAGTATATATATAATATATATATAGTATATATATAATACATATATAGTATATATATAATATATATATAGTATATATAATATATGTATAGTATATATATAATATATATATATAACATATATATCATATATATATAGTATATATATAATATATATAGTATATATATATAATGTATATAGTATATATATAAGGTATATATAGTATATATAATATATATATATAGTATATATAATATATATATAGTATATATATAGTACATATATAAAATATATATATAGTATATATATAATGTATATAGTATATTTATATAATGTATATAGTATATATATAATGTATATAGTATATATATAATATGTATATAGTATATATAATATATATATAGTATATATATTATATATATAGTACATATATAATATATATGTAGTATATATAATATATATATAGTATATATATAATATATATATAGTATATATATAATATATACATAGTATATATATAATATATATATATAGTATATATATAATATATATATAGTATATATATAATATATACATAGTATATATAATATATACATAGTATATATATATAAGATATACATAGTATATATATAATATATATATAGTATATATATAATATATATATAGTATATATATAATATATATGTAGTATATATATAATATATATATAGTATATGTATATAATATATAGTTAGTATATATGTATAATATATAGTATATGTATATAATATATATATAGTATATGTATATAATATATATATATATATAGTATATGTATATAATATATATATAGTATATGTATATAATATATATATAGTATATGTATATAATATATATATAGTATATGTATATAATATATATATAGTATATGTATATAATATATATATAGTATATGTATATAATATATATATAGTATATGTATATAATATATATATAGTATATGTATATAATATATATATAGTATATGTATATAATATATATAGTATATGTATATAATACATATATATAGTATATGTATATAATACATATATATAGTATATGTATATAATACATATATATAGCATATGTATATAATATATATAGTATATATATAATATATATAGTATATATATAATATATAAAGTATATATATAATATATATATTGTATATATATAATATATATATATAGTTTATATATATAGTATATATATAATATATATAGTATATATATAGTATATATATAATATATATCGTATATAATATATATATAGTATATATATAATATATATGTAGTATATATAATATATATATAGTATATATATATGATATATATAGTATATATATAATATATATATAATATATATATAGTATATATATAATATATATATAGTATATATATAATATATATATAGTATATATATAATATATAGTATATATATAGTATATATCTAATATATAGTATATATATAATATATATATAATATATATAATATATATAATATATATATAGTATATATATAATATATATATAGTATATATATAATATATATATAGTATATATATAATATATATATAATATATATATAGTATATATATATAATATATATAATATATATATAGTATATATATAATATATATATAGTATATATTTAATATATATATAGTATATATATAATATATATATAATATATATATAGTATATATATAATATATATATAGTATATATATAATATATATTGTATATATATAATATATATAGTATATATATAGTATATATATAATATATATATAGTATGTATATAATATATATAATATATATATATAATATATATATATAGCAGTTATATAATATATATATAATGTATATATATAATATATATATATATATATATAGTATATATATATTATATATATAGTATCCATATAATATATATAATATATATATAGTATCCATATAATATATATAGTATCTATATAATATATATATAGTATATATATAATATATATATATAGTATCCATATAATATATATAGTATATATATAATATATATATATAGTATCCATATAATATATATAGTATATATATAATATATATATATAGTATATATATAATATATATATATAGTATCCATATAATATATATATAGTATCCATATAATATATATAGTATCTATATAATATATATATATTATCTGTATAATATATGTATAGTATCTATATAATATATATATATAGTATCTATATAATATATATATAGTATCTATATAATATATGTTTAGTATCTATATAATATATATATATAGTATCTGTTTAATATATATATAGTATCCATATAATATATATAGTGTCTATATAATATATATATATAATATATATATATAGTATATATATAATATATATATATAGTATATATATATATAGTATATATATATAGTATATATATGTAGTATATATATATATAGTATATATATATATAGTATATATATATAATATATATATAGTATATATATATAGTATATATATAGTATATATATAATATATATATAGTATATATATATAATATATATATAGTATATATATATAATATATATATAGTATATATATATAGTATATATATAGTATATATATAATATATATATAGTATATATATAATATATATATAGTATATATATATAATATATATATAGTATATATATATAGTATATATATAGTATATATATAATATATATATAGTATATATATAATATATATATAGTATATATATATAATATATATATAGTATATATATATAATATATATATATAGTATATATATATAATATATGTATATAGTATATATATAATATATATATAGTATATATATATAATATATATATATAGTATATATATATAATATATATATATAGTATATATATAATATATATATTATATATATATAATATATATATAGTATATATATATAATATATATATAGTATATATATAATATATATATAGTATATATATAATATATATATAGTATATATATAATATATATATTATATATATATATAATATATATATAGTATATATATATATATAATATATATATAGTATATATATAATATATATATAGTATATATATAATATATATATAGTATATACATATAATATATATATAGTATATATATATATATAATATATATATAGTATATACGTATAATATATATATATGTAGTACATATATAATATATATATAGTATATATACAATATAAAGTATATATGTACTACTGTATATACAATAGTATATATATAGTATATATATGTATAATATATATAATATTTATATGTATCATATATATAGTATATGTATAATATATATAGTATATATATAGTATATTTAGTATATATATATATATATTATATATATAGTATATAATTATATATATTTATATTTATATTATATATATAGTATATAATTATTGTATAATATTTATATATATATATATATATATATATATATATATATATATTATACTAGACTACCCGTTAACCGTTATGTCAGTATGGTGTATGTGCTATAGAATTCATGTTTGCGCGTGACACTTGTGACGTAAAGAAAACATTTTTTTTTTTTTTTTACATAATAGAACTAGTTTTATGAAAGTATATTCAAATGAAAAATCACAGATTGATAATGCAAACATGAAAAAAGAAAGTCTTCCTATTCGTGTAAAGTTCCCTATTTTTCCGAATAATCGCTCAAAAATTGAAAATTGAACAATAATTTCCTACAAATCGAATGCCAATGAAAGTCAGCAGCAAAAACGCACATTAATCGGCCGATGAGAAATATAAGAATAAAAACCCCATATTGGAATCGTGCAACCAAGTTATAGAAACGTAAAATCTAAAAAAAAATAATTAATAAAACCTGAAGCAAACAAATAAAACCCAAATAAATATTAGAAAAAAACTTATATTGAAACAGATTTGTAAATTTGTCAACAAATTAACCGTTCTCACGCGACTATTTTGTATCTAGAAATGTAAACAAAGAATTAAAAAAGAAGGAAGGAAAAGGGGCGGGTAGAGATTAGTAGTAGTAGTAGTCTTGTCTTTACTACAATTGTTCTTATGTTTGTCAACGGGTATAAGTTGTTTAGTTGTAGCGACAGTATAGTTGTAATAAAGAATAGTTGCAAAACACCCCCACTCTTACCATGTTAAATAATAATTGCAAAATAATAATGTTAATATTTCAGTGCACAGGTCAAAATCTGCAAAAGAAGCGGTTTGCGTTTATTTGTTTATATATATATATATATATATATATATATATATATATATATATATATATATATATATATATAATATAAGTGTGTTGCATCACTTGTTACAAGGTTATGTGGGTTTTATAATTATATAAATATATGTATTATATATATATATTATATATTTATATTATATACATTATATATATCTTTTATATACATAATAATAAATATATTATATATATTATATACTAGCATTTCAGCCCGGTGTTGCCCGGTGTTTGGAAGTGTGTGTTGAGCGAAAAAGAAAAAAAAAGTTGTAGTATGGAAGGCAGGCTCGAACTCGTACCGTGGAGAAGGAAAAGAATGGGGAAAAACATGACATCTTTGCTGTTACGACCACCGCCAAACCGGAAGTAATGTAGGTTCAAATTAAGGCTAGTCAATCAAAAAGAGGGGATGACTTTCGAAAATATCGGCGAAAAAGCGACCCCTCCCTGTAGAAAAGTGCCCAGTTTAGAATGAAGAAATTAATGTTTTTAGCCAATTTTTTGGTATTGTTCGTCTGAAGGAATTAGCTTAAAAACGATACTGATCTTGTGAAAATTCGTAACGTCTGTCGAAAGTGTTAGGCAGACATGCAAACACACATACATTGATTTATATATTTGTAGCTCAAATTTTCGAACCAAACCGATTAAAAAGCTTGCCCTATTTCTGAATATACTTCATATAAAATTTCAAATGTTTAAACCAGAAATTGTCTGAATAATTTGGTAGACACCACAGAGGTCAAATGTTTTTAAACTTTGACCCCTTGTATGATCCCTTAAGATTTATTGTTTTGGGCTCAAATCAAGTTATTAAGTTAGATCCATGTCCAAGGATCCTATATCTAAAATTTCACTTGTTTATACCCAAAATTAGCGGAAGAGTTTGTTAAAGTTCTCAAAGGTCAAATCGTTGAATTTTGACCCCTTAACAGCCAAATTTCTGGCCGAAAATGGATTACAAAGATTTTCCCAAATCTCAGTACACTGTATATCAAATTTCGAGTCTGTAGACTTAAAATTGACAGTTAATGTGTAGGGAAATGTACACAGACGGACACCAGTCACACAGACACAGACACTTTCACTTTTATAGATATACTAGCATGGGTTCCCGGCGTGGCCCGGTGTTTGGAGGTGTATGTTGAGAAAAAAAATATGTGGTAGTAGGAAGGCAGACTCGAATCCTTACCGTGAATGAGGAAAAGAATGGGAAAAAAACGTGACATCTTTTCTGTTACGACCACCGTCAAACCGGAAGTGACGTAGATTTAAATGAAGGCTAGACGATCGAAAAGATGGGATGACTATCGAAAATATCTGCGAAAAAAGCGACCCCTCCCTGTAGAAAACTGCCCAGATGAGGCTGAAGTAATTAATGTTTTTAGCCAATTTTTTGGTATTTGTCGTCTGAAGGGTCGAGCTTCAAAATGATACTGATCTTGTGAAAATCCGTCACCTGTGTCGAAAGTATTAGGCAGACATGCAAACATACATACATACATACATACATTTATATATTGGTAGCTCAAATTTTCGACCCAAACCGATTAAAAAGCTTGCCCTATCTCTGAATACCTTTTATGTAAAATTTCAAATGTCTGGACCAGAAATTGTCTGAGTAATTTGGTAGAGATTGCAGAGATAATTTTTTTTTAAACTTTGACTCCTATTATGACCCCTTAACATTTCTTGCTTTGTACTCAAATCAAGTTATTAAGTTAGATCCATATCCAAGGAACCTATACCTAAAATTTCAATTGTTTAGACCCAAACTTTGCATGAGAGTTGGGTGGAGTTCTCAAAGCTCAAATCGTTGAACTTTGACCCCTTAAAGCCAAATTTCTGGCCGAAAATGGATTACAAAGATTTTCCCAAATCTCAGTACACTGTATATCAAGTTTCGAGTCTGTAGACTGAAAATTGACAGTTATTGCGTTGGGAAATGTACACAGATACATGTAGACAGACACTTTAACTTTTATAGATATACAGATATGTATATACATATGAATATATATATATATGTATTCTTATTTTTTTTTCTTGTGTGTTGTTGCTTGAAACTTCCAACCGAAACTGATTATTCTCACTCACTTTGTCTTTGGGCTATGTGACGTCAAATCTGTTTCTATCGATTCCCACAATAGGTCGTGTTGACCTTGAGTGTATAAACTGACTGAACTTAATTTCCTGTTTACGCACTAACGTTTCCCTGTGAATTTAAATCATCCAATATGTACTAGCGAGCACAATCTTACATAGTATAGACAGCTGTTTCACTATATCGCAGATCTTTACTTTAGCTAGACATAAGTGTTTTCGCATTAAGATTTG
Organism: Euprymna scolopes; assembly: GCF_053919585.1. Classification (NCBI taxonomy): domain Eukaryota; kingdom Metazoa; phylum Mollusca; class Cephalopoda; order Sepiida; family Sepiolidae; genus Euprymna; species Euprymna scolopes. Next base: position 21,183 of record NW_027633235.1, read on the forward strand.
AAACCCAAACACCAGATAACATCCAACACTGTCAGGAATCTTACCTCCACATCATAGCTCCTGCTACTGACAATAAACAAAATTGTAGCACTTATATACGTTTTGTTTACATATTTTCAATGCCAACAATAACAGAGAACTCTATTCTTCATAGGAATATTGCTTTATGCTAAGTGGAAATCATTAATAATCCTCTATAAACAACTGTTTCGCTGTATCATGGCTCTTCAATGTGACTGGATGTGGCAAGTGTTTTCACACAGATTCAAAACCCAAATGCTATTAGGTTGAGAAGAAAGTTCTTGCAGATGATGCTGATGACACTACCTTTTATGGTAGCACATCTAAGACAGTAAACGACCAAGTTCTCTCCGATTCTTTCTCCTCTGATCTTGAGCATGTGGTACAATGGGGAAAGGAGTGGCTCGTTACTTTTAATGCATCTAAAACCAAGCTTCTCTCTTTACATCATAAACGTTCTGATCCACATCTGGCATCAACTGAAATGAATGGCTCTCGCCTTGAGGAGGCCTCAAGTTTTGACAAACTTCTGGGCTTGACCTTTACTACTGATCTTAAATGGAACACGTACAGCAAATCTGTTGCCAAGGCCGCTGGAAAAATGGTCGGATCCTTCTATCGATCCAGTCGATATCTCACTGCTGATGCAAGTCTCTATCTATATAAGAGCCAGGTACGTCCAAGGATGGAATACTGTTGCCACATCTGGGCAGGAGCTGCTTGAAAGGACTTGTCCTGCCTTAATAGAGTTCAAAATAGACTTTGTAGCCTCGTAGGAGATGTGCTTTTCTCTTCCCTGCAACCTCTATCCCACAGAAGAGATGTTGCAAGTTCGTCTCTGCTGTATCGTTATTTTCATGGAAAGTGTTCGACTGAGCTTCAATCTATGCCCCCCCCGCCAAACTTTCACAAGAAACACTCGTCTAGCTGAAAACACTATCAATAATTCCCCCCACTCTTTATCTGTGCCTAAACCTAAATGTAGATTCCATGAACAAAGCTTCTTTCTTAGAACTGCATGCCTGTGGAATTGTCTTCCGTTTTCCTGCTTTCCAGCTGACTACAATATGGTCGTCTTCAAGTCTAATGTAAACAAATTCTTGATGAGCCGTTCCACTTGTTAACAAATTTACCGAATTTCCATTACTAACGATTACATATTGTCTACTGTATACTCTTTAACCCTTATCCTCGAGTGGCCTCTTGGCCTTGATAAGTGGTGATGCCTATGTAAAAAAAAAAGAACTTTTAATTTTGATTTCAAATGATGTACTTTCAAATAAGTTTTCGTTATAATACCTTTACTTTATATATCATTTTAAAGAGCGTTTTTCGCTCTATCTAATTGTTTAAATTACAATCGGTTTAAAACAATTATGTCTTCTTTTCAGAACGTTGAATACAAGATGGATAAAAAGTAAATTTGCACAATTTTTTTTATTTCGATTCAAGCTAGGCTGAAAAGCTGCTGTAACAGCTCACGATATCAATGAAGCTCATATTGGCTCAGAAACCACTACTGAACGCACAATACAATGGTGGTTTAAGAAATTTTGTGGTGGCGACTAGAGTCGTGAAGATGATGAACACAGTGGTCGGTCATTGAATGTTGACAACGATCGATTAAGAGCCTTAGTCGAAACCGATCCAGGCACAACTGTTCAAGAACTTGCTTCTAAATTATAACGTATACAACGATTTCCAACCACTTGAGAGAGATTGGAAAAACAAAATAATTTGATAAGTGAATGCCTCATGAATTGAACGATAACCAAAAGAAACGCCATTATGAAGTGTTATCTTCCCTTTTATGCAACGAGAATGACCCGTTTCTCGACTGGGTTGTGACTTGCGTTGAAAAATGAGTTCTTTACAACAACCAGTGACACTCAGTTCAGTGGTTAGATGTTGATGAAGCTCCATCTCAACAACTTTCTGCATGAGAAATTCTTCAAAAACCTAAGCGATATCAAAAACACCTTCAGCAAATTCTGTGCCACCAGAATGTAAGTTTTTTTTATGTTACTGGCATAAATACACTTGTTTTGTGTAGGAAAAGGTGTGTTCATTCTGATGGCGCTTATTACGATCAATAATTTTTTGTATGTTAATCTGAATTTAAAAAGTAAAACCCGCAAAATTTTCTTGCCAACCTGATGATTTGTGTTTTTGTAATTTTTTTTATTTTGCAGATTTCCAGAAAGCTGCTGCATTTCTAAAAGAGTTCCTCCTGAAACTCAGTGAAGATATAGAATGTGCAGAACTGCGGGACACGCTAATGCTGGCATTACTGCACATGCAGAAATACTATCGTCTTCTACAGTGTCGCACACAAGAACGAACATCGCAACATCAGTTATCCCTCTCAGCTCGTGGGCTTAGTCCAATGACCCCTTTTGTCGATGCCCCTGATAAGTTTCAATGGAAATGGGTCAGCCTGGACAGCGCAAAGTACTTGGACAGCTCAACTCAACAAGATGAAGGATTTTATCATGTGCCAGATATAATTCTTGCAACCCGTGAAGGAAATTTGGAATGGATTTCAAAACTAATCCACAAAGGTAGATACCATTTTAATTTTTTCGTGTGTTTATGTGTGTTTTTGTAAGAAAAAAGTGAAAAGAAAATAGTGTGATCTCTTTAAAAGTAACTCTGCTATTAATGGAAAAGAAAAATAACATTGAAGATGACAAATTTTTATAGACTTTGACTTTTCATCTCTGTACATCACAACCAATTGTACGCTGCTTTTTATGAAAGACTGGCAGTGCTAGACAGCATTGCCCAGAGGCATGGATAACAAAATAGAAAAGTTAAAAAAAATGTGTGTATATATATATATATATATATATATATATATATATATATATATATATATATATATATGGCTTAAAACATTAATTCAAATACATGAGTGGAAAGGAAAAAAATGATGAACAGTAAAGCTCAATTGAATTGCAATTGTGTTTTGATAAAGAGTGAATGTTTTCATCGTCTTTGTTTAAACATCCTCAGGTTTCTTTTTTTTTTTTTTTTTTGACAAAAAGTTAATAATATTGTCTTTAGTTGTGAGGTACAATGTAAAGAGATTCTGATTTCAGATGTTGTAACTATGTATGTTGGCGTCTACGGTCAACCCCCAACGTTTAGGCTGTGGGGTTCTTTCTCCTTCAACTTGGCTTCAATTTGTCCTTTTATTATTTGTGTCTGTGTTGCTTTTTAATAATTGTTATAGTAAATAATTATATATATACATATATATATATATATATATATATATATATATATATATAATGATATATAACTGCGTCAATCGCTTCAGTGCAGATTAGTAAAATATCAATATTTCACTAAATATACATGCAAAAATATGAAAATTGTATCATCAAATGACTATTTCAAGGTAAGTTATTTCCGAAAATTTTATTTAAATCCATGCGATATTCACAAAGTTATGACATTTTCTTTATTATCAAGTAGTTTATACTGTCCGTTGCTTTATTGCAGGTCTTTTAAAATGCCAAAAAAGGAGTGATTAACTGTTATCGAAAAGGAAAGGATTGTTGCTGGACTCGCAGAAGGATTGTTCATCAAATATTTAGCTATGGAGCTGGAAAGGGATTCAAGAACTTTGGCTTCATTCGTGAACGACACCAACACACATCCAGAAAGGATAAGAGCATCAGGAGAAACCTTTCACATATTGATATTTGGAAAATTCATAGGGAAGTCAACCGAAATCCAAACAGCATCAATGCTTCCATTTTTGGAAGAGCTGGAATCACACCAAGATCCAGGCTGGCCCAATGTAATGTGTTGAATGAGATGGCAGGGAACATGAAAACTATTCCAAGGCCTCCATTGAGCAAACAACATGAGGAAAAAAGAATGGCTTGGCACAGAATTACAGGAACATGATTTCCAATGTGTCCAATTTACAGATGAGACCCATGCTACTCATGATGGTCTGGAGTGATGAGCCGAAATTGGGAACTCGAACAGAAATTCAACCCCTTACAGAGTTCATCGCCAACAAAGAGGTGGAGTCATCATATTTTGGCCCGGAATCATTGGGAATAAGCTGGTTGGACCATTCCGAATTCCAGAGGATGTAAAACTTACCAGCAATACGTACACGACCTTTTTGGATAAACATTTGTCACCATGGCTAGATGACCTACCATTGTCACGTCACTTTCAAATGATTTTTATGCATGACATTGCCTCATCCCATTCTGTTAGGGCGACTGCAGCTTTCCTTGAATCTATAGGTTTCTTTGGAGAAACCTTCATGAGCTGGCCACCATGTTCTCCAGATCCTAACCCCATTGAATATCTCTGGTCAAAATAAAAAAGAGGTGTTTATGAGGAAGGACAGCAATTTATTTCAAAGGATGCCTTATGGAGGAAAGTAGTTCATGTCGCCAGAACCATAACTCCTTTTAAGATCAAACAATTGACTTCTTCGGTGGACAAAAGGTTGTTTAAAGTCATGAAAAAAAATGGTTGACATGCCAATAAATAATTAATTTATTTGAGGCTTAGCACCTAGGATGTGCTTTTGTTTATGATTCTTTAACAGAAAAATGTAATAAAAAGTAAAGTTTTCGTGATTAAACATCGTATTTTTACCCTAATACAACATTTTAAGAGACTTGCAATAAAGCGATGGACAGTGGAAATTCCTTGGTCAAGAATAAAATGTCATAACTTTGTGAATATCGCATGAATTTGAATAAAATTTTTGGGAAAAAATAACCTTAAAGCAGTCATTTGATTATACAATTTTTATTTTTTTGACATATATTTAGTGAAATATTGATATTTTACTAATCTGCAATAAAACTATTGACACAGTTTATATATATATATATGTATAATATATATATATATATATATATATATAATATATTGTATATTTAACTTGTTGAACACGTATATGTGTGTTTCTGTGGCTCTCAATTAATGTTTACATCCAAGTTCTCAACTTTCAAGTTAAGAATTTTGGCTAAAATGAACTTTGTCATATGATTCTGCTAAACTTCTTTGCTTGTCTACTTCGTATCTTCATCTCGAATCCTCTAACTTGTCTCATACCTCGAGCTGATCTGATCTGCTTGACCTGATCTGTTGATATACTCGTCAATGAGAACAGTAGTCCAATGAATCAAAATAATACGAATAACCAATCCTCATCTCCAAAATTTAGAAATGTCATAACTAATTGTCAGAGTGCAATTTTACCTGAAAAGTTGAATGGATTCACTTATTTATTGTCACTCACTTATATTTTCTCATCGTTTTGTATTGTCAATTATTTCCTAACTTTCTTGAATCCATAGCATAACAAGTGCACTATTTGATATTCATATTCACGTTGGTGCCATGTTTGGATTGACAGTCTGTTGTTTCTGTTAATTGCACTCTTAAATCAATCTTTATTGGTTGGTGACAAGCTCAGATTGAACTGGGAGAATAGTATATGGAATTCGATGTCTTGTAATAAGTAGTTGTAACATTAGACAGGGGTTTCTTTCAACTTTCAAAAGATCACTAGTCATCATCTTGTTGGGACGTTGTAGACATTATTTGGATTATTGTTCGACTATTGTTCTCATCTGGGATATTGTTCTCATATTTCTGCTAATTTAACCCCAAACTTCATTTAGGTGCATCTTGTTAAACTTAGGAATCTTGGTGTCAAACTCGGGAATCTGTAGGGAATTTCGAATGGAGCCCTTTATTTAATCCACAGGGGTAGTTTGCTTTCATTCCCCTCAACCATAATTCATAATTCTATTTTTAGTATTGCTTGTAGTGAGGATTAAGCCTTCAATCTTTGGAAGTTTGTTACTTAGAACTAATTATTATTTAACACTGATAGTGTGTGTGCGTGTGTGCGTGTGTGTGTATATATATACATATGTGTATATATGTGTGTGTGTATGTATGTATATATATATGTACATATGTGTATATATATGTACATATGTGTATATATATGTGTGAGAATGAATGTATGTATATATATATATATATATATATATATATATATATATATATATATATATATATATATTATATATATATATATCTTCATGTATGATAACTATATTCACATATGATGATTTCCTACAGAAATGAAAGCATTACCGTCTCAGTGTAACTTAATTACCATATATTTCTCTACTCTACTAAATATTAAAAATTTATATATTATATATTATGTGCATATACATGAATATATGCATTACTGATGGAGATTGCAGGAAGTGACCAAAAATCCTGTTTTTAAGACATTTTGTATTTCTATACATCAAGAAATAAAATGAAAAATATATAAGCATTTATATATTTTTCACATTAATATTTCATACATGTAATAAGAATAAACTGTGATATGGATCTGTATTGGTGCCTAGATATAGATAGTTGAAAATAGAACCCCAAGTTTGTTGTCTCTTATGAGAATTTACCATTCAGTGGGAGGGTCATAAACAAGGTTTGTAAGTTGCACCGTGGAAAGCATCTTTGGTATGTGAAATTTCAACAACCCAGATTCACTTTTGTGTAATTCATCTTGCCTTTCCCTCCTCCACCAGCCAAACCTTATGTGTTAGATCACATCTGGCAGAAAAGAAGAAAAAAAAGCACAAGTATGCATCACACAATGGGTAATTCATCTCAGCTTTTCGCTACAGACTGGTTTCCATAATATATAATGTTTCATAAAAAGAATTGAGTTCCCTCGGCTAGCAGTATTGTAAAATATGTAAGCAAATAAATTCATTCCAATCCTTGTAACATGTTCATTAGCTCAAATGGTAAGACATGTAACACCAGTGGCATGTGGGTTTACAATCTCAGGTTGATCATGTGGGTTTACAATCTCAAGTTCTCTATGTTTAACCATACTGATGAGTCGTAAAACTGGAATGTTGTCAATTATCATCGTAAATAGTGTAAGGACAGTTTTACATATTTGGGACAGTTTTTAGAAATTGACTTCCAAATTAATCTATCTCTGGGCAGGTCTTTATTCCTCTTTTTCTCAAGTTCAGTTTTATCTCTTCTACCGATGTTTTCCTATACCTAAACCCCAGTGAAATGACTCTTCTACCTCAAGTATTCTACATCTACCCAGAAACACTATCTATTCTTTTAACGTGACTATAATATTAGAGTCTTCTATTCTGCAAATACAACTCAAATAAAAATACTAATAATGAACAGGATAAATGCAACTGTAGATCTCGCACACTCTGCCTACTTCAAAGTAAATGTCTAACCAAATGCATAGTTTACCAGGCCACAATATTTGCAAAAGAAACCCCCAAATAACAAAAAATATTATGTAGGTATGACCTCTTAGATTTCAAAACCAGGTATTATGGCCATAAAATTACATTAAAAAAAAAAAAAACACAGAATGAAAACAGCACTAGCAAACCAATACTGGGAACTCAAAGAAAGTGGACATTCGCCGATAGTCGAATGGAAAATAGTAAGACAAGCAAGTACATGTAGGGACCTAGACGATCCATGTAGATTATGCCTAAATGAAAAATTTTCTATCCTATTCTTTAAAAAACCCCAACATTTATTAAACTGTAGGAGAGAAATAGCGAACAACTGTGTGCACAGGATAAACTTTACTCTAGGATAGTCATACAAAATAAATTTTGAAATTGACAATAACAATAGAAAATAAATAAATAAATAAAATAAAATAAACATATATATAAATAAATAAGTCATATATATATATATATATATATGTATATATATATATATATATATAAAATGTAACATAATATCTGAAATATAGAATAAAAAAAAGCAAAAACAAAACATATCAAATTACACCTAGGCTGAAAGTAGGCCAACAAGAGTAGGGGTGGACCGGAGGTCAACTGTGCGTTTGTCCTGTAAGTGCCTGCTCATTGGCTGATTAGGATCGGTGCAGTGGCAATTAGAAAGCTGATTGGCTAACAAAAAACTCAATAGCATGTGCGTATATATAAATGCGCTACAACCACAACTTTTCCTATAAGCCTAAGGAATTCTCACGAGAATGAAACGCAGAATATTCTCTGTAGCTTAATTGCCGTATATATTTTCATAATTTACTACCTAGCTCTACCTATGTATCGGGATCTGTTGAAGTAAATACTGAAAAATTTACACATAAAATTATATCTTCGTATATTAATTTATGTGATTAAATGAAGTAATCATATATGTACATATATATGATTATATATAATCCCACATAGCAGCAGCCGTATAGCGCAATGGGTAGAAGCTTAAACTATCATTTGGGCGATTGGGTTTCGATCCTGGCTTGAGGTAGTTGCTTGTCTAGCCGCACTGATAAGCTGTGAAATAGCGAAACAGTACTGTATGTGGATTACTCTCTCTCTCTCTCGCTCTCTCTCTCTCTCTCTCTCTCTCTCTCTCTATATATATATATATATATATATATATATATACTCTGGTGATCCTTTGATGTAAATACCCCAAACCCAAAAAGCAACTATATCCCACCCGTTCACGGTGGAGGTCACCAGATGCTACTTTTTACTTTAATAGCTTCTTCCCCATAACTCTTTTGAAATTCCCTCTTTGCTCCCTATTTTCTTGATGGTACTGCATGTGTGAACATTTAAATGTAATGTTCTGCTGCTTAATTGCATACATAGGATGCCCCTTACAAATATCCACAGTAGTCTCTTACATCCCAGTGGCAATGTATCTTGTTTGAGGTGAATCAAAGTTGAAAAGAAAAAAAGACTCGCATTACACATTGTATCATTCTTACTACCATTTCTATTTGCATGTAATGAATCTCATCACAGGTTTCGCTTCTATGCATCATCACACTGTATACACATGCCTGATAGATTATTCCCTTAGAGAACAGTGGTGGATGATCATATTGTATATATATATATATATATATATATATATATATATATATATATACAATATGATCATCCACCACTGTTCTCTAAGGGAATAATCTATCAGGCTATCATCTATATATATATATAAAGGCTACTTCAGTCTTTGACAGACTATGGATACTCACGAAGGGGTGCCTGCACATGAAATTTTTGTGGCAGGATGTGTGCAATCTCCAACCACTCCTCTCCTGAGTCAACATTGTTAAATACCAGTGACAAATAAAGTTTATGTTCAGGACAACTGGAAACAAACGCCGAGATAAGCGGAGAGCATATACATCATCTGGAATTTCCAAATGGGCACACTCAGGTGGTACTAACCAGGCTCAACGTTGCTTAACTTCAGTGATCTGACTAGAACTGATCTATCAACGCGATTTTAACGTGTATGTATATATATATATATATATACACACTAGCATTTCAGCCCAGCCTTGCCCTGGTGTTTGAAGGTGTATGTTGAGCAAAAAAAAAAAAAAAAGTTGTAGTAGGAAGGCAGGCTCTAACTCGTACCACGAAGAAGGAAAAGAATGGGGAAAAAAATGTGACGCCTTTGTTGTTACGACCACCGTCAAACCGGAAGTGACGTAGGTTTAAATTACGGCTAGACAAGCGAAAAGAGGGGATGACTTTCGACAATATCGGCGAAAAAAGCGACCCCTCCCTGTAGAAAAGTGCCCAGTTGAGGGTGAAGAAATTAATGTTTTTAGACAATTTTTCGATATTTGTCGTCTGAAAGGTCGAACTTCAAAACGATACTGATCTTGTGAAAATCCGTCGCCTCTGTCAAACATTTTAGGCAGACATGTAAACATACATACATAGATTTATATATTTGTAGATCAAATTTTCGTGCCTAGGAAAAGGATCCTAGTGGCTGAGCAACCGATGCCTAGGAAAAGGATCCTAGTGGCTGAGCAACTGATGCCTAGGAAAAGGATCCTAGTGGCTGAGCAACTGATGCCTAGGAAAAGGATCCTAGTGGCTGAGCAACCGATGCCTAGGAAAAGGATCCTAGTGGCTGAGCAACTGATGCCTAGGAAAAGGATCCTAGTGGCTGAGCAACTGATGCCTAGGGAAAATAAAGGTTGCAACACTCCACTTTGGCCTTGTACTAGACTAGACGGATGATCGGAGAGGCCCGATCCGATCAATCGGCTAGTCATGTCAAGCCCTAACACTTACACTGAAAATGTCAATTATAACATTTAAAAAAATAAATAAATAAACAAATTTAATCTAAAGATAATACAACATCTTATTGCTACAAATATAGATAAACCAGGTAAGTGTTAGAAGGCGATGGCAAGGGTCAATCAATTGATGAGACAAAACCACACAACTGCTCCCTGGCCAATGTTTCTTTTTACAAACCTAATTAATCAAAAAATGATTAACAAACCAGATCCTATGTCAGCTTTCATCAATATACTAAACGAAATAGCAACCAAGACAATCCCAAAATCTTCCACTAAACCACACCCAAAATCAATGCCATGGTTCACACCAGAATGTAAAGAAGCAATAACCAACAGGAAAAAAATGCTAAAACACTTCAAACAACATCCTACAAAACTCAACCTCCAAAAACGAACAAAAGTGCGCTATATTATAAAAAAAAAAAGCAAAAACGAAACCTGGCAAAACTATATTTCCAAATTGAACAACAACACACCATAAAAAAAAATATGGGAAATAAGAAAAATAACTGGAAAAAAACTTGGAACACTAATAAATAATATAAGTACACCAAATGGTAGACAAATCATTGACAAAAAAGAAATAGCAAACATAATCGCAAATGAATTCAGCCAAAACTCATCATCTAACCACTACTCTCCCAAATTCCAAAAATACAAAAACAACGCAGAAAAAGAAAAACTCAACTTCACATCCAATAACAAAGAATACTATAACATCTCTTTCACTATAACAGAACTAAAAAATGCAATTCATAAAAGTAAAGATACAGCTACCGGTCCAGATGACATCCACTATCAATTTCTAAAACATATGCCTCAACATTCTCTTTCAAATAATTAACAAAATATGGTGGATTTCCCAAAACACTGGCTCGAATCCAATATCATCCCAATTCTTAAAACAGGAAAAGATCACTCCAACCCTACCAATTATCGTCCCATCGCCCTAACAACTGTATATGCAAAAGAACAGAAAGGATGGTCAATACACGACTAATGTGGTATTTAGAAAAATATAACCTCATCTCTACACACACCAAATATGCCAACTATTGAAAGACAAATGCAACATTGCCTTAACAAAATAGATCTTTGGATTAACCAAAATGGATTCAAAATATCCAAAAGC
>NW_027633235.1:50000-57500 GCF_053919585.1 Euprymna scolopes
AGATATATATATATGAATATAATATATATATATAGATATATATATATATATTAATATAATATATATATATAGATATACTCGGGTTTTTTTACTTTAAACTTATATCATTTTTTTTTTTTTTTTTTTACAAAGGCATCACCACATTATCAAGGCCCAGAGGCCACTCAAGGATAAGGGTTAAAGAGTGTACAGTAGAAATTGGTCAATATAGTAATCATTAGTAATGAAAATTTGGTAAATTTAATAACTTATATAGAACGGCTCATCAAGAACTTATTTACTTTAGACTTGAACACAACCATATTGTAGTCAGCCGGAAAGCAGGAAAAAGGAAGACAATTCCACAGGCGTGCAGTTCTAAGAAAGAAGCTTTGTTCATGGAATCTACGTTTAGGTTTAGGCACAGATAAAGAGTGGGGGAAATTATTGATAGTGTTTACAGCTAGACGGGTGTTTCTTGTGAAAGTTTGGCGAGGGGGGACCATAGATTGAAGCTCAGTTGAACACTTTCCATGAAAATAACGATACATCAGAGACAAACTCGCAACATCTCTTCTGTGCGATAGAGGTTGCAAGGAGGAGAAAAGGACGTCTCCTACGACGCTACGAAGTCTATTTTGAACTCTATCAAGGCAGGACAAGTCCTTTCTAGCAGCTCCTGCCCAGATGTGGCAACAGTATTCCATCCTTGGACGTACCTGGCTCTTATATAGGTAGAGAATAGCATCAGCAGTGAGATATCTACTGGATCGATAGAAAGAACCCACCATTTTTTTCCCAGCGGCCTTGGCAACAGATTTGATATACGTGTTCCATTTAAGATCAGGAGTAATGGTCAAGCCCAGAAGCTTGTCAAAACTTGAGGCCTCCTGAAGACGAGAGCCATTCATTTCAATTGATGACAAATGTGAATTAGAATGTTGATGATGTAAAGAGAGAAGCTTGGTTTTAGATGCATTAAAAGTAACCAGCCACTCCTTTCTCCATTGTACTACGTGCTCAAGATCAGAGGAGAGAGAATTGGAGAGAACTTGGTCGTTTACTGTCTTAGATGTGCTACCATAAATGGTAGTGTCGTCAGCATAAATGTCTACAAATGATGTAAGGATATGATTTGGAAGATCATTAATGTAGATCAGGAAAAGAGTTGGGCCCAGGATGGATCCCTGAGGGACACCGGCATTAATACTGTGAGCTTCTGATTTTTGCCCCTCAACTACTACTCTTATGAACCTATCAGAAAGAAATGATTTAATAATTGAGAAGACTTTTCCAGCTATACCATAGCTAGCGATCTTATGAAGTAAACCTTTATGCCATACCCTATCAAAGGCTTTAGATATGTCAAGAGCAATTGCCCTAGAAAGATTGCCACCGTCGAGAGATTTGCTAATCCTATGCGATATAACTGTAAGGACATCTGCTGTAGATCTAGCAGAACGGAAACCATATTGAGTGTCACTAAGAAGGTTATTTTTGTTGAGATGTTTGATTACTTCTGTATTTAACACAGATTCTAGCAACTTACTCATGACACACAGGAGACTTATTGGCCTGTACTGAGAGGGGGATGAGCGATCACCTTAATTCTTAAATACAGGGCATACTGATGAGATTTTCCAGGGAGATGGGAAACTATTCTCCTTAAGACAACGTTTAAACAGTTTTGTAAGTATGGGCGCTAATTCAGGTTGAAGTTTTTTGAGTACTATAATTGGAATACCATCAGGGCCAGTTGCTTTACTCGAATCAAGGTTTTTGATTAGCTTGGCAACATCACGTACAGATATACGTATATCACATAGCGTGTTTTCTGATACAGGAGGAAATATTGGGGGTTGGCGGTCTTGGTCGCAAAGGGTAGAATTAGCTGCAAAGTTCTTGACAAAGAGTTTGGCTTTGTCTGATGCTGACGAGATTACCTCAGGTCCATTGATAATAGTTGGGATGGAGCACACGCTTCTGTTCAGGATTCTGTTTGCTATTTGCCAAAACTGGTGGGAACCAAGCCGCTGCTCAGCTACTTTGGACTTAACAGATTGAGCATACAACACTCTTGCGTTCCTTATTACTTTCTTACAATGGTTGCTGGCAGTCCTGAAAACGGCTTTAGTTTCCATACATCTATTACGTTTGAAGCAGTGGAAAAAGTGATTTCTGTGCGCAATGGCAGCAGCACATTCTGGAGAGAACCATGGCTGGCTGTTAGGTTTTTGCTGAAACATTTTAGAGGGTATGAAATGGTCAATACCTACAATTAATCATTCAGTTAGGTCTAAAACTATAGAGGACACATCCTTTTTAAACATGGAATGCAGAGGTAGATCAGATATAAATGTACGGAAGCTATCCCAGTCAGCCTTAGTGTATCGATATACTGTACGATGAAGAGGTACGTCTGGGGACTTATTACATTTCATTTTTATCTTAATTGATACATTTAGCATAAAGGGCCTAATTAATTGTAGACGTATGTTTGAACTGCGTTGATATTACTCGTGGACGTATGTGAGTTGATATATATGTTGGCTGGATACATTCGCTGTCTTTTTTGACATGTTCATTTCTGACGCTTGGATTGTATAATCTGTTTGTATTAGTAATAATATGTTTCATTACTGAATTGTATAACTGTTCATAAATTGGCTGACACGCAGATCTTTTTCTTTTTCTTTTTCTATATACTGTCAAATTCTTACTTTCTCTCTTTCTCTCTTTCTCTAGATCTCATCATTCTTTCCTTTCCTTTCCTTTCCCTTCTAGTCCTTATTCTGTTTATAATAACCATTTATATCTTTTCTTTTCTCCTCCATATTATATATATATATATATATATATATTTATATATATATATATATATATATATATTTCTCTCTATTTTCTTTTTCTATTTCTTTCTCTATTCCTTTTTTTTCTCTTCTCAATCACTCTCTCTCCATTGTAATCTTTTAACTTTATTTAAATTGCCCCTCCCTCTTTACATTTTATAATTAAAGTTCTGTGTTTTAAGTTTTTTAACTCCAACTTTTAAAGAGTTCCTACCTAAAATAAAAATCCATTATTCATTGAACTTTTGAATAGTCAAGTCGTTGCCTGATGATATCTGTTGTTTGATTGAAACAAGTGGCTATTTGTAGCAGCAGGATGTGAGCATGTTTATATAACAATAAACAAGTATATATATATATATATACTAGCTGTACCCTGCCACGCGTTGCGGTGGTTCAATTTAGTGTAATGTAAAAATTTAATAAAAAGAGAAAAATGCATGTTTCTTTTATTCTTAGTACAGCAATCCACTCCAAAAAGTTAAAAAGAAGGCGAAAATGAATAATAATTGTACTCTCGCAAAATTTGATCTTAATCCTCGGAAGTTTCTGTCAATCAATCATGGTTTGGACGTTACCAACAATCAGTGGATGAAGCCGAACGTAGCAAAAATGTTGAAACGCTAAATGTTGTTTTGTTGTTGTTGTTGTTTTCTGTATACAAAAATGTGAGTTAGTAATTAATATTTGGTTGAGGGGGGGGGGGCTTACTAAACACTGATTCGAAAAAGTTGTCCAAAAACAAATGAATGAAAGCAAAGGTAAGGTAAGTTACGTATCTTCCTAACTGGATAATTGTTTAGTGTTTTTATGTAATGTAAAATGTTTAATCGGCTCGAAAAACAGAAATGGTCGCAGAATCTCTTGAATACGTTAAGTTTGGGAAAGTAAGTTGAAAACTAAAAACTATACAAAACAGTGTCTGAAACCCCACAAATATATGTTACCATGACATAGGTTGGCATAATCGGTGGGTTTCTGACAGTATTTTGTATAGTTTGTAGTTTTAACTCACTGTCTCTAACTTAAAGTAATCAACAGTATCCGCCACCATTTGTAGCTTTGAAATACACCGATAAACACTATTTTTCAAGCCGACTAAACGTTACATTTATTCAAAAGGGTTCATATTACTAAACACAGATACAAAAAAGTTGTCAAAAAATAAATATATAACAAATAAATGTTATCAAAGGCAAGAAAAGTAAATGTTCTACCTAACTGGATAAGATTTTAGTGTTTTTATGTAATGTATAATCGGTTCAAAAACATTCAATGTTTATCGGTATATCTGAAAAATACAAATGGCGGCAGACTGTATCGACCACGTTAAGTTTTGGGAAATTTTGGGAAAATTAGTTTAAACTAAAAAACTATACAACATACTGTTAGGAACTACCTCAATATATGTTATCATGACTGTTAGGAACTCACTCAATATATGTTATCATGACGTAGGCTGGCATATAATCGGTGGTTTTAAACTTTTGCTCGATACAGGTGACGACTTTTAAAAGTCCCCTTTAGTGATTACCTGGTTTGAGGATATTTGTACAACTAAACGGCAAATTTGCTCCAAAAAATCCGGTATTATTTTACTTTAAAGCCCGTTTCACGTTCGTATATAACAAAATATTTTATTGTAGATTTTGGTGTGCTAAAAACGAATCTGCAAACCGTTTCCGTAGCAAAAAGAAAGTTTTCATGATATTCATGAAATTACTTTTTCGAAAAGTGGGTGATCACTTTTCAATGTAAATTTAACTTAGAATGAGCACCCACTTTCTGGCCACCTGAGAGAGGGGCATTTTTCTGTGTGTTTCTTGGCTAAAAAGTTTTTTGTTTGATTTCTTTTGTTTGGTAATAACACCTGAACTCTGGGACTATTTTCCATTTCACAGCCGTAGCCTTTATTTACGCTATGCGTGAGCATAAACGAAAGCTGTTTAGCCAATAAACATGGGAAAAAATCCCCCCTCTCTCAGGTGGCTAGAAAGTGGGTGCTCATTTTAAGTTAAATTTACATGGAAAAGTGATCGCCCACTTTTCGAAAAAGTAATTTCTTCATATCATAAAAACTATTTTTTTGCGACGGAAACGGTTTGCAGATTCGTTTTTAGCACACCGAAGTCTACAAAAATATTTTTGTTATATACGAACGTGAGACGCACGGCCCTTAATGGAAAATTATATCAAAAATCCGGGGGGAAAATAGTTTTCAATAAAAACAGCAAATGAATTCGATAGAAAAAAATGGATGCTATGTTTTTTTTTTTATTTTTCTGTGTGTTTCTTGGCTAAAAAGTTTTTTGTTTGATTTCTTTTGCATGGTAATAACCCCTGAACTATGGAACTATTTTCCATTTCACAGACGTAGCCTTTGTTTATGCTACACGTGAGCAGAAACGAAAACTGTTAAATATGCACTCGCGTACCAAACTGCCTTGTCAAAAAACCTTTAAGCCAATAAACACGAAAATAAATGCCCCTTCCCCGGGTGGCCAGAAAGTGGGTGCTCATTTTAAGTTAAATTTACATGGAAAAGTGATCACCCACTTTTCGAAAAAAAATTTCTTCATATCATGAAAACTATTTTGGTACTCCTTGGGCGTTGATTTCCATGGCGACCCGCAGAATTATGTAATGGTCGGTCCCTTAGTCCCCCCCCCCTAGTCAAGGCTAACGCATGTGCACGTAACATTTTTTATTTATTTACTTACGTGGTGGAGTTATACAACCATCACCCTCATGCGAATTTCTATACTGTTAGGGTTTTTGAAATTTTTTTCACTGGATTATGAAAAAAAATTAAAAAAAAAAAAAATTATTTCAACATTTGAAAGGGGTACTCACTTTTTAGTCACCCATGGTTTTTTTTTTTTTGTTTTGTTTTTTGGCTAAATACGGAAGTGTCTTCGGGAGATATAAAATGGTCGCATGTTGACGAAGCAATGTATCGGGAGGCGTACGGGATGGAAAATTATTGGTAAATGTTTAGATTAGGTCCACCTCCTCAATTATCTTTTAAATTACGACTTGTAATGGTTTTCGACTATGCTAAATCGCATTGAAATTTTGCAGAAATAAGTAGTTATCAAGATATAAAAAGTTATATTATGCATTGTAATCTTTGGCGGCCATCTTTTTTACGCGTGTTCATTTGTTTATGGCGCATGCGCGTGTAAAAAGATGGCCGCCAAAGAATACAATGCATAATATAACTTTTTATATCTTGATAACTACTGATTTAACGCAAAATTTCAATGCGATTTCCGTATTCAGCATACTCGAAAACCTTTAAATGTCGTCATTTAAAGGAAAATTGGAGGTGGACCTAATCTAAAAAAATACCAAATTATTAAACATTTCGGTACTCATGCAGAGAATGATCTGTGCTGAAATAATAATGATATTTGGCACCCACACACCCGCATTAGATTATTAAAAAATAAAGAAAAGCGCTTGAAAATACTTTAAAACATAAAATAAACTCATTCATGTAAGTAAAAAAAAAAGTAGCATTTATTGCCTTTGGTAACAATTATTTATTGATTATTTGTTTTGTTTTTCACCTTTTTTCGACTAACCTTTCTTAAATCTCACTATAAAATCGATTTTTCCAAGTACATTTTAGGTGGGGGGGGGAGCATTCCAACCTCCGAAGTTTAGTTTTAAATACGATCTTAAATTGTAAAAATCAAGAAAAAACTGCAAAGAAAAAAAAAACCCAAAAAACTTATACCAATACAGTAGAATTTAATTATCTACCAACCTAAATACTTTTAATATGCTAAACAAAGTTGATTTTTTGTTTTTTATTTTTCTAATTTCAAAATATGTTGCACCGTTATTGTGATGTTTAATTTGCAGTATATTTCAATTTAACTTTTATTATCAAAAGTTTGAGTTTATGATTTATTTCCTGCAAAAAAAGAAATACCCTCTCTGAGAAAAAAAAACAGGGAAAACTAGCTGATAAAATATGTAAGCCTTCTGAGGAGCTAACCGCTTCAATATAATTCCAGAAACATATAGTGAGAAAACACTGAACATTTTATATATTGAATATACTATATTTATAATTTTTTTATGGTAGGAAGTTAAAATATGGAGGGTTTTTTTTGGAGGGGGGATTAGCGATTTTTGAAAATTCAGACGATAAAAATTTAAAATCTAGCGATTTTCTGGACATTTCTTTCTCCTGATCTCGCGGATTTTTTAAATCTCAGTTGACAACATTGCATCACTAAAAAAACACCACAGGCTTAATGTAAACAGAATGTGTTTACAATATCGGTAAATTTTCAATGGGTTTAATTTCATGATTATTGATAATGTAACCATGTGATTGAAATTTAATTTAAATTAACCACACGTGGTCGCTTGGTAAGTACACACAAAATGAATGCCGACGCTCAAAGTGCATACACATTTTGACTCCTCCCTTTACTTAAAAATTCACCAAAAAGCAGGAAATTAACGAATTTTAATGAAAATTGCAGTATTTTTCAAATAATGATCGCAGAATATAATGAACTAATTATTTTTACTTAACTCTTAGTGAAAATGTATTATTTTGTTTAAACAAAAAATACCTTTACTAAAGTTATGGTTTTCAGTAGTAAATAAAAAACGCAAGAATTTATTTTTGCTTTTTTTAAAGCATCGTAAT
>NW_027633236.1:0-5000 GCF_053919585.1 Euprymna scolopes
TGTCGGTGCAAGTATCGATCACTGACGTGAGCGCTTCGCCGGACAGAGGATGGCTCATCCGGCAGCCGTGCAAATCGACGGTATGGGAAGAACGAACAAGAAGAGCAACGACTTGATCGGCGGCTTGGGAACTGCGGACGGTGAAAACGGGTTAATCGACTGCGACCACGACTGCTCGATCGATCTTCTTTGGCGCTAACAAAGGTGGAGGTGGCGCAAGAAGGGACTAGCGCTATCACCGTCCACGTATCAGAAGATGCGGCGGCAGACGTCGACGCTTATGCGTTGTCGGACGAGAAGTCGCTGCAGCACGTGTACCGCGAGCGGGACGTCCAAGGTTTTGCCAGACGGAAAGAAATCGGGTGTCAGCGAACGTTCACACGGCTGTGAGATCGGACGCTGACAGGAGTAGGAGGCGGCAGGCAGGCGGCGGTTACGGCGGCGGCGCCTGCTGCTGCTCATCCTCCTGTTTGCTGCGGCGACTTCCAGGACGGGAGAGCATCGAACAACGTACGTATGGTTACAAGGGGATCAGGATCTACATAGTGCATCCCCCGCGGCTATTTTTGTTTGTTTGTTCGCTCGTTCGTTAATTCGTTCGTTCGTTCGTTCGTTCGTTACAATGTACGTTTTTCCGTTCGACGGCGGCAGAGAGCGGCGGCGTTTCTCCCTAATCCGGAGGATTTATCGGTCGCACAGCGATGGGTCGTTCGGCCGATCATCGAAAGATTCGCAGGTAGTGGTTGAATGGCAGAACGGCAGCAACAACAGCGGCGGCTGAGAGCGGCGAACGCTGAGGCGGAAGCAGAAGCTGCAGCAAACGTATCGGCTAAACATGGTGGACATAGATATGGCTGACGACGCGGGTACCACGACGACTATGGAACCAGGAAAAGGAGCCGTTAGTTGTTCCAACATATCGTTCGACACGTCGAGCAGCCCTAGGTCCACGGAGAAGCACACACACGTACCACGTATTATAACCTAACGACGATGAGCGGGCGCACGGTTGGCAGGAACGAAGGCGGCGGATCAAAACAAGTTGGAGCGCGGCGACAGCGATAACGGTGACAGCCCTAGGCGGCGGAGATGCCACTTTCTGACGCCTTTGCGACAAGCCCGTAGAGACGTTCCGGACCACCACGAGGCAAAGAGTCGCTGCTCCGACGAACCGACACACCAAAGTGTGCTTCCTACCGAACATGTTTTATAAAACTTTCAAACTGGAAAACCCCAGAAATGGTGTTGGTATTCGTCCAGACCCACCTCCGACACCTGAAAATGGTGGTCAAAAAAAACGTCGATTATACGAAGCGACATTTCTGGTCGGCGATTTTCCAGTTTTACGCCTACTGCCACATGGGGATGTCGGTAGGCGTCGCAAAGTGCCTTCTCGACGCCTAGGCACACCAGGACTTTGTCATTTTTTTCCCCCTCGACATTCCTGGTCCGGTCTATTCCGATTTTACACCTACCGCCATGTGGGGGTGGCAGTAGGCGTCGAAAAGTGCCTTCTCGACCGCTAGCGACACCACTACTTTATCGAGCTCTGGAGGCCCGCACACCGACCCGGGGGCCGCGGAGTCGACCCCGGGGGCCTCCTGGCGTCGCCGCCGCTCACTTGGACGCCTTCCGCAACCTGTGGTCCCGCTCGGGGCCGCCGGGAGCCTCGCCGACCTGACCGGTGTCGGTAGGCGTCTGGAAGCGCCCGGCCGACCTGGACGAGGTCCCCCTGGCCCCCGGGGGACACCCCTTAGTTGGATGGGGGTGCTGTCCCGGGCACACATGCAACCCGCGGCCGCCTACCGACAGCCCCCTTCGCTCGATCGCTACTCCTTTCCAACATATGTCGGAGAAGCCGGGCGGTTGTGAAACCCCAGAAATGGTGTTGGTATTCGTCCAGACCCACCTCCGACACCTGAAAATGGTGGTCAAAAAAAACGTCGATTATACGAAGCGACATTTCTGGTCGGCGATTTTCCAGTTTTGCGCCTACCGCCATGTGGGGGTGGCAGTAGGCGTCGAAAAGTGCCTTCTCGACCGCTAGCGACACCACTACTTTATCGAGCTCTGGAGGCCCGCACACCGACCCGGGGGCCGCGGAGTCGACCCCGGGGGCCTCCTGGCGTCGCCGCCGCTCACTTGGACGCCTTCCGCAACCTGTGGTCCCGCTCGGGGCCGCCGGGAGCCTCGCCGACCTGACCGGTGTCGGTAGGCGTCTGGAAGCGCCCGGCCGACCTGGACGAGGTCCCCCTGGCCCCCGGGGGACACCCCTTAGTTGGATGGGGGTGCTGTCCCGGGCACACATGCAACCCGCGGCCGCCTACCGACAGCCCCCTTCGCTCGATCGCTACTCCTTTCCAACATATGTCGGAGAAGCCGGGCGGTTGTGAAACCCCAGAAATGGTGTTGGTATTCGTCCAGACCCACCTCCGACACCTGAAAATGGTGGTCAAAAAAAACGTCGATTATACGAAGCGACATTTCTGGTCGGCGATTTTCCAGTTTTGCGCCTACCGCCATGTGGGGGTGGCAGTAGGCGTCGAAAAGTGCCTTCTCGACCGCTAGCGACACCACTACTTTATCGAGCTCTGGAGGCCCGCACACCGACCCGGGGGCCGCGGAGTCGACCCCGGGGGCCTCCTGGCGTCGCCGCCGCTCACTTGGACGCCTTCCGCAACCTGTGGTCCCGCTCGGGGCCGCCGGGAGCCTCGCCGACCTGACCGGTGTCGGTAGGCGTCTGGAAGCGCCCGGCCGACCTGGACGAGGTCCCCCTGGCCCCCGGGGGACACCCCTTAGTTGGATGGGGGTGCTGTCCCGGGCACACATGCAACCCGCGGCCGCCTACCGACAGCCCCCTTCGCTCGATCGCTACTCCTTTCCAACATATGTCGGAGAAGCCGGGCGGTTGTGAAACCCCAGAAATGGTGTTGGTATTCGTCCAGACCCACCTCCGACACCTGAAAATGGTGGTCAAAAAAAACGTCGATTATACGAAGCGACATTTCTGGTCGGCGATTTTCCAGTTTTGCGCCTACCGCCATGTGGGGGTGGCAGTAGGCGTCGAAAAGTGCCTTCTCGACCGCTAGCGACACCACTACTTTATCGAGCTCTGGAGGCCCGCACACCGACCCGGGGGCCGCGGAGTCGACCCCGGGGGCCTCCTGGCGTCGCCGCCGCTCACTTGGACGCCTTCCGCAACCTGTGGTCCCGCTCGGGGCCGCCGGGAGCCTCGCCGACCTGACCGGTGTCGGTAGGCGTCAGTCAAACTTGCTTAAGAGGCAAAGCCTCCTCACACCTTAAGAGAGTCACAGTTAGTCCCGCCGTTTACCCGTGGTCGTCGTCGGGGGTGCCGGTCGGTGTGTTTCGGCGTGTTTCTTTCTTACTTTAGCTCGCTCCTATAAGCTAACTCAGCAGCCCTGCTAAAATCAATTTATCATTATTTTCAATCTATCGAAAATCTTAATTTATTATTATTTTCCAACTATCGAAAATCTTAATAGAGTTGGGGTTTTTTGTTTGTTTTTTTTTTTAAATTCCATTGTAACAACAGACAGCCAGCCAGCAGCATGTGGTGTCGGTAGGCGTCTGGAAGCGCTTGAGGAGGCAGAGGAGTTGGCAAGCTCGCTAAACTGCCCGCTGGTGTGGTGGTGTCGGTAGAGGCGTCTTGAATATACCCGGTCGCTCGATCGACGACGACGACGGCTAGGTGGCCGAGGAGGAGGACTACC
Source organism: Euprymna scolopes (assembly GCF_053919585.1). Taxonomy (NCBI): domain Eukaryota; kingdom Metazoa; phylum Mollusca; class Cephalopoda; order Sepiida; family Sepiolidae; genus Euprymna; species Euprymna scolopes. The sequence continues at coordinate 3,732 of NW_027633236.1, forward strand.
TACCTACCTACCTACCTACCTACCTAGCTAGCTAGCTAGCCGAATAGCCGTGGTAGTCGTCAGTCAAACTTGCTTAAGAGGCAAAGTCCCGCCGTTTACCCGTGGTCGTCGTCGGGGGTGCCGGTCGGTGTGTTTCGGCGTGTTTCTTTCTTACTTTAGCTCGCTCCTATAAGCTAACTCAGCAGCCCTGCTAAAATCAATTTATCATTATTTTCAATCTATCGAAAATCTTAATTTATTATTATTTTCCAACTATCGAAAATCTTAATAGAGTTGGGGTTTTTTGTTTGTTTTTTTTTTTAAATTCCATTGTAACAACAGACAGCCAGCCAGCAGCATGTGGTGTCGGTAGGCGTCTGGAAGCGCTTGAGGAGGCAGAGGAGTTGGCAAGCTCGCTAAACTGCCCGCTGGTGTGGTGGTGTCGGTAGAGGCGTCTTGAATATACCCGGTCGCTCGATCGACGACGACGACGGCTAGGTGGCCGAGGAGGAGGACTACCTACCTACCTACCTACCTACCTACCTAGCTAGCTAGCTAGCCGAATAGCCGTGGTAGTCGTCAGTCAAACTTGCTTAAGAGGCAAAGTCCCGCCGTTTACCCGTGGTCGTCGTCGGGGGTGCCGGTCGGTGTGTTTCGGCGTGTTTCTTTCTTACTTTAGCTCGCTCCTATAAGCTAACTCAGCAGCCCTGCTAAAATCAATTTATCATTATTTTCAATCTATCGAAAATCTTAATTTATTATTATTTTCCAACTATCGAAAATCTTAATAGAGTTGGGGTTTTTTGTTTGTTTTTTTTTTTAAATTCCATTGTAACAACAGACAGCCAGCCAGCAGCATGTGGTGTCGGTAGGCGTCTGGAAGCGCTTGAGGAGGCAGAGGAGTTGGCAAGCTCGCTAAACTGCCCGCTGGTGTGGTGGTGTCGGTAGAGGCGTCTTGAATATACCCGGTCGCTCGATCGACGACGACGACGGCTAGGTGGCCGAGGAGGAGGACTACCTACCTACCTACCTACCTACCTACCTAGCTAGCTAGCTAGCCGAATAGCCGTGGTAGTCGTCAGTCAAACTTGCTTAAGAGGCAAAGTCCCGCCGTTTACCCGTGGTCGTCGTCGGGGGTGCCGGTCGGTGTGTTTCGGCGTGTTTCTTTCTTACTTTAGCTCGCTCCTATAAGCTAACTCAGCAGCCCTGCTAAAATCAATTTATCATTATTTTCAATCTATCGAAAATCTTAATTTATTATTATTTTCCAACTATCGAAAATCTTAATAG
>NW_027633236.1:10000-25000 GCF_053919585.1 Euprymna scolopes
TCTTTCGCCCCTACACCCGGTTCCGACGATCGATTTGCACGTCAGAGGCGCTTCGGACTTCCACCAGAGTTTCCTCTGGCTTCATCCCGACCGGGCGTGGATCGCCATCTTTCGGGTCCCTGGTCGCTCGCTACGCCAGAGTCGGCCGAGTCGTACTCGGAAAAAGGGGAAACCGACCCGGGGGTGATGCGCCCGCGCGCAGCGCCTAAACTCGACGACAAAATAGGACTAGTTCAAGCCGCGGGATCTCACCGATGGGCGGAAGGAGGATATGGAAGCTGGCGCCCGGCAATTCCCCTTTTTGGATGATGCGCCGGTCCCCTCTCGGGGAGGAGGGAAAAACAACCGCACGTCAGCCACGAGCCTTCCCTCTCCTATCTCTCTCGGGAAGAGAGAAAAAAGGAAAAGTTGCGGGCACCGCAGCAGCGACGGCGGAAGGCCGAAAACGCCGCGCCGGCGGGATCGGGCACGGCTCGGAGGCGGGTGAGGCGAGGAGAAGACGACGGCACGAGACCGACGACACCCCCCGACGACCCCCGGACGACTTTGCCACGACACCTCTCCCGATCGACGCCCTCCTACACGCTCTCTCGCTTTCGCTTCGCCTTCGGGGTTAGTCAGAGGTGGCCCCTACGACTCGCGAACGGCCAGGACTCCTCGGTCCGTGTTTCAAGACGGGTCGGGTGGGTTGCCGATGCACGTCGCTGACCCGGGGTGGCGGGCGGCTCGAGTAAAAAAGCGTCGCCGAGCGACCTCTCCGGAAACGGAAACGGGCGCGGGCGGGGTTGCCCCCGACAAGAACCCGAAACGTCGGCGAGGTGCGTGACGGCGAGGCCGCGCCAGTCCTATCCCGCCTCTCATCGCGCACGCGCCCGAGACGGTGGGGCGCCTAAGGAGCGACACACAGAGTGCGTCGCCCGCACGCGACTTCCGGCGGGATCAAAACGGACCGGCTCGCCACGTGTAACGGATCGTGTCAGATTTCCTCCGTTCCCGGCAGAAAGGGGCAGTTACGTTCGCGGGCCCGACGGCCGGTGGCCCCCGACTTCACAAGGTGGGAAGACGGGGGTTTTCAGGGTGATGAAACGCCTGCCGCCTACGGAAAAAAACCCGCGTGTTCGACCTGCACGCCGGGAACGGGTCGCGACGACGGACCGGAGGGGAAGTGCGTCCGGTGCCGGCCGCGCGGAGGTCGCGCCGAAGCGCCCGCGCCATGATTACGCCGAGCGATGATGAAGGGGACGGGTGCAGCGGAGTCGCGCGCGGAGGGAGCAGGAGGAAAGAAGAAGCGGCGGCGACGGATGCGGCGGGTTAGGGCCCGGCGGCAGCAGCGATCGAGAGGACGAGTCCCCTCCGTCGCAGCCAACCGACGCAGCCACCTACCGACGCCGCGGTCGTCACCACGTTTCCCTTCCCGCTATCCACGCGGCCCGTCTCCTTCGTCGGCGACGCGGGCACAAAAGCTGGAACCGCGGGGAACGAGTCCCCCGCGGACACGACGAACGACGACCTGTGCCGCGACGGCCTCTCTTTCAAGAACACACATCGAGTTTGGGCTCGAGCCTAGGCAGCACCGGACTGAGTCCCCCCGCGATCGCGGTGAGCGGTCCCACCCGTTTACCCCTGGGCGGTTTCACGTTCTCTTGAACTCTCTCTCCAAAGTTCTTTTCAACTTTCCCTCACGGTACTTGTCGACTATCGGACTCGTCCCGGTATTTAGCCTTGGATGGAGCTTACCACCCGATTTGGGCTGCGTTCCCAAGCAACCCGACTCTCGGATCGAAGGCCGTCGCTCGCCGTCCGCACCGAATGGGCCTGGCACCCGCCGCGGGCGGCCCCGATCGAGGGAACTCCGAACTATGCGAGACGAAAACGAACGGCTGCCTTCGACCCATGCGCCACACGTCCCGAAGCCTTTAACTTGCGACGGGATTCGGCGTTGGGCTTCTCCCGGTTCACTCGCCGTTACTAAGGGAATCCCGGTTGGTTTCTTTTCCTCCGCTTAGCGATATGCTTAAGTTCAGCGGGTCGTCTCGTCCGAGCCGAGGGCGGCGGTTTTTAGTAGAGTGTGGTGTTTGGAGGAGAGGAATCTCGATCGGTACCCTCCGTGTGACGACGGCTGGCCGATATAGCGCCCGTCCGACCGAAAATGAAGAAGCCAACAATTAAAAAAAAGCGTGGGTCCTCCCCATCCGACGTTGCGTTGCCTACGACGCGGCCACCTTTTTACGGTGCGACGGCCGTGCTCGTCGCGCTGCTCGAGGCGTCGCTGAGAGACACCTTCATGAGGCAGAGAGCGAGACGAGCAGGCGGCGCTTACGTCGGCAGTCGGTTAGGTCGGTGCTTTTTTTTTGTTTTGTTCTCCCTTCGGCTGCTTTCGGACAGACTCCTCCTGCTCCTCCTCCACAGTGTTTCTTCACGCGGTCGAAAAGGGAAAAGACTCCGCGGTCTGCCAGCGGGAGACGAAGGAGGAGGCCGGAGAGGGTTTTAAAAAAAAAAAAGACATTGAAAGGAGTCAATTCTTTTTTTATTTTTCTTCCCCCTCGTCACTCGCTCCTGCGACGTCCCGGTTACCACCGTGCCGAGGACCGGGCGGGCACGGGGACGGCAAGATGTCGTTTCGTTAACGGAGAAAGACATGTAACGTTCCGCCTCTCGACCGGACGTGGCCCCGAGACAAGGGATCTCGGGGCCGCAATGTGCGTTCGAGGTGTCGATGTTCACTGAGTCCTGCAATTCGCATCAGTTCTCGCGGCTGGCCGCGCTCTTCATCGACGGACGAGCCGAGTGATCCCCCGTCCAGGGTTCAGCACTTGGGTTTTTTTATATTAGTTTTTGTTTATATAGATTTAGTAGTGTGCGAGGAGGTCTGTGCGAGGAGGCGTGACGGCATTGCAATGTCGCGAGTAGTTTGTTTTTAGCTAGCGGCGGTGGCACAGCGGCTGCAAAAAAACAAAAAAACGATAAAGCGGCGACAAGGCAAAGAAGAAGCGGCCATCACTTGCGGTGGGCGAAAAAACAAACAGGTGGTAAGACGCGGAAGCAAGCAAGAAGAGCTGGGGCTTTAAAAACCTCCGCGTCACCACAAATCTATCTCTCGCTCCGCCTTTTATAGGTTTGTTTGCGCGCATTCGAGGCGTTGACACCGACAGACAGAGGAGGTAGGCCGGAAAACAACAAACCAGTCTCGAACGGGAAAACGGTAATGATCCTTCCGCAGGTTCACCTACGGAAACCTTGTTACGACTTTTACTTCCTCTAAACGATCGGGTTCGGTCGTCTTCTCCAGGCATCGAACGCCGAGGCGTAGATGCACGAGTGTCGTGACGGACACGTCGCGCACTGCCCGGCGGCGTCGTCGGCCAGATCCGAGGACCTCACCGGACCGTTCGATCGGTAGTAGCGACGGGCGGTGTGTACAAAGGGCAGGGACGTGATCGACGCGGGCTGTTGACCCGCGCCTACCGGGAATTCCTCGTTCACGGGGTTGGTTACAGGCCCCGATCCCTATCACGGGAGGTGGTTCAGAGGTTTCCCAACCCTCTCGGGCCGGGGCGAAGTCCCCGCTGATACCTCCAGTGTAGCGCGCGTGCGGCCCCGGACATCTAAGGGCATCACAGACCTGTTATCGCTCCGCCTCGTGTGGCTTTCTGCCACCCGTCCCTCTAAGAAGTGCGTGAGAAAACCGACCCGGACCCGAGCGCCACGGAGGACGCCGAGCCCGCCGTAAAAATCACTGACATCGGCGCACTAGTTAGCAGGCCGGAGTCTCGTTCGTTATCGGAATCAACCAGACGGATCGCTCCACCAACTAAGAACGGCCATGCACCACCACCCACCGAATCGAGAAAGAGCTATCGATCTGTCAATCCTACCGGTGTCCGGACCGGGTGAGTTTTCCCGTGTTGAGTCAAATTAAGCCGCAGGCTCCACTCCTGGTGGTGCCCTTCCGTCAATTCCTTTAAGTTTCAGCTTTGCAACCATACTCCCCCCGGAACCGAACTCTGGTTTCCCGCAGGCTACCCGCCGGGTCATGGAAGCGAACGCCGGCGGATCGCCGGTCGGCATCGTTTACGGTCGGAACTACGACGGTATCTGATCGTCTTCGAACCTCCGACTTTCGCTCTTGATCGAGGAAAACGTGCTTGCCACACGCCATCGCTGCAGTTCGTCTTGCGACGATCCAAGAATTTCACCTCTAACGTCGCAATACGAGTGGCCCCGACCGCTCCCTTCGATCATTGCCTCGCCGTAGACGGAGACCGACAGACGTAGACGAGGCCCTCTTCCATCATTCCATGCTTATCGTATGCAAGCTTGAACAGCCCGCTCTGAGCACTCTAATTTTTTCAAAGTGAACGTACCGGCCGCCGCGGACACTCGGTTAAGAGCACCCTTGGAGGAGAAACCGCCGACCGCAACACGCGCGCAGACAAGACACGAAGCAGGGACTCGGAGCGGACCGGGGGGTTCAAAAAAAAAGAGGAACGCGCGGAAAGGGAGAGGGAGAGAAGCGCGGGGGTCAGAGTGCGGGGATGCGAATGAACGCACCCAAACACACACACGTAGCACCCCCCCGTTAGACTACTCCCGGAACCGAACCGACGACCACTTGTTTTTTTTTTCCCGGATCCCGATCACGACCTCCTCGTCCACCTCGCCGGCAGGACCGCGTGGCGGGTATGCTAGCGGTTGACACCGGCGGAAAGGGCCGGGAATGCGAACGGACGACCAAAGTCAACGACGGACGATGGCGCCGCCGCCCCGGGGCCGCTTGCGCGACCACGAACCCGAGTTCGGACTACGAGCTTTTTAACCGCAACAACTTTAATATACGCTACCGGAGCTGGAATTACCGCGGCTGCTGGCACCAGACTTGCCCTCCGGTTGGTCCTCGTTAACGGATTTGAAGTGTACTCATTCCGATCGCGGGGCCTCGACAGAGTCCCGCGTCGTTATTTTTCGTCACTACCTCCCCGTGCCGGGAGTGGGTAATTTGCGCGCCTGCTGCCTTCCTTGGATGTGGTAGCCGTTTCGCATGCTCCCTCTCCGGAATCGAACCCCGATTCCCCGTTACCCGTAGTAACCACGGTAGGCACTTAACCGACCGTCGACAGTTGATAGGGCGGACCCTCGAGAGACCCGTCGCCGGGCGTGAAAGCTCGTGCGATCGACCAGTGAGTTATCCAGAGTCACCAAAGCGGAGCGCGCCGCCCTATGAGCCCCGCCACCGAACGGACCCGCGAGCGGGAACGCCGACGACGGGAGGACGGAATGACGCGCATCGGTCTCAGTCTAATATGTAGCGCCGCGACCCGGAACGGCCGACGCGGGTGCCAGCGCGCGAGGCGTGGCGACGACGGCGCGCCGACCGATCGCGGCCTGTGTCACATGTATTAGCTCTAGAATTGCCACAGTTATCCATCGCCTCCGAGGAGGAATACGGTCCCGAGGATTAGGTCCGGTTCCTGAGCCATTCGCGGTTTCGCCCGTTCTAATGCGTGGCGTGAACTTACACTTGCATGGCTTAAGCTTTGAGACAAGCATATGACTACTGGCAGGATCAACCAGGTATCGTTGGAATTTGGGACTTTGTTTCGACAGAACGACAGACCGACCGACCGACCGACCGACATAAGACAGACAACTACAACGACGGGCACGTGTTTATTTGTTTTTCGAGGAGGTTCGCCGTCAGTAGAAGCGCGCTGCCCGCGCTGATGGCCTCTTTTTTGTTTCTCCCCTGACTTGGACCGAGACCGAGACTCAAAGAACGAAAGCGACCAACGTCGACAACAACAACGACAACGGCACCCTTGACAGCGATACATACGACAAACGACAAGCAGCACGACGGCAGTGCACACGGACATCGAGGGTCAAGGTGCAGACTGAACTCGCCGAGGTCGTCGTCATCGTGGTCGCCATCGATTCCGTCTCGTCGTCGTCGTCGTCAACGTCCACGTCACAGCCGGCCGAGAAGAGAGAACAGACGACAGCGTCGACAACAACAACATCGACAACGGCACCCTTGACAGCGATACATACGACAAACGACAAACAGCACGACGGCAGTGCACACGGACATCGGAGGTCAAGGTGCAGACTGGAATCGTCGAGGTCGTCGTCATCGTGGTCGCCATCGATGCCGTCTCGTCGTCGTCGTCGTCGTCTTCGTCGTCGTCGTCGTCATCAACGTACCAACCGACCGAGACGAGAGAGCAAGCAACAACGTCGACAACAACAACGACAACGGCACCCTTGACAGCGATACATACGACAAACGACAAACAGCACGACGGCAGTGCACACGGACATCGGAGGTCAAGGTGCAGACTGAACTCGTCGAGGTCGTCGTCATCGTGGTCGCCATCGATGCCGTCTCGTCGTCGTCGTCGTCTCCGTCGTCGTCGTCGTCGTCGCCAACGTCAACGTCAACATCACAGCCGTCATCGGGGAGGAGCTGGACCAGGGCAGCGGCGGCGTAAATTTTCCCGTCACCTTCGTCGTCGCCTTCGTCGACCGACCGACCGACCGGCGTCGTGTTCGTGCTCGGAAAACCGAGGAGAGACAACGTGCACATGGCGCGTTCTCGCAAGCGGCTCCTCGGTCCGATTTTTTTGGGCGGCTTTTTCGAGCTTTTTTTTTTTTTTCTCACCCTTTCGTCCGTGCGACGGCGAACGTTAGGGGAAAAAAAAAAAAAAAAAAAAAACGACAACAACGCGGCGGACCGGGCGAACAACATCGTCGACACACACGACATTGACGACCGGTCCCCCTTTTCACAATCGCATCGAGATAAAAACGAACGAGTCCGATTCGAGCACCGAGTCGCGAGCGGGAGGACTGTCGGTGCAAGTATCGATCACTGACGTGAGCGCTTCGCCGGACAGAGGATGGCTCATCCGGCAGCCGTGCAAATCGACGGTATGGGAAGAACGAACAAGAAGAGCAACGACTTGATCGGCGGCTTGGGAACTGCGGACGGTGAAAACGGGTTAATCGACTGCGACCACGACTGCTCGATCGATCTTCTTTGGCGCTAACAAAGGTGGAGGTGGCGCAAGAAGGGACTAGCGCTATCACCGTCCACGTATCAGAAGATGCGGCGGCAGACGTCGACGCTTATGCGTTGTCGGACGAGAAGTCGCTGCAGCACGTGTACCGCGAGCGGGACGTCCAAGGTTTTGCCAGACGGAAAGAAATCGGGTGTCAGCGAACGTTCACACGGCTGTGAGATCGGACGCTGACAGGAGTAGGAGGCGGCAGGCAGGCGGCGGTTACGGCGGCGGCGCCTGCTGCTGCTCATCCTCCTGTTTGCTGCGGCGACTTCCAGGACGGGAGAGCATCGAACAACGTACGTATGGTTACAAGGGGATCAGGATCTACATAGTGCATCCCCCGCGGCTATTTTTGTTTGTTTGTTCGCTCGTTCGTTAATTCGTTCGTTCGTTCGTTCGTTCGTTACAATGTACGTTTTTCCGTTCGACGGCGGCAGAGAGCGGCGGCGTTTCTCCCTAATCCGGAGGATTTATCGGTCGCACAGCGATGGGTCGTTCGGCCGATCATCGAAAGATTCGCAGGTAGTGGTTGAATGGCAGAACGGCAGCAACAACAGCGGCGGCTGAGAGCGGCGAACGCTGAGGCGGAAGCAGAAGCTGCAGCAAACGTATCGGCTAAACATGGTGGACATAGATATGGCTGACGACGCGGGTACCACGACGACTATGGAACCAGGAAAAGGAGCCGTTAGTTGTTCCAACATATCGTTCGACACGTCGAGCAGCCCTAGGTCCACGGAGAAGCACACACACGTACCACGTATTATAACCTAACGACGATGAGCGGGCGCACGGTTGGCAGGAACGAAGGCGGCGGATCAAAACAAGTTGGAGCGCGGCGACAGCGATAACGGTGACAGCCCTAGGCGGCGGAGATGCCACTTTCTGACGCCTTTGCGACAAGCCCGTAGAGACGTTCCGGACCACCACGAGGCAAAGAGTCGCTGCTCCGACGAACCGACACACCAAAGTGTGCTTCCTACCGAACATGTTTTATAAAACTTTCAAACTGGAAAACCCCAGAAATGGTGTTGGTATTTGTCCAGACCCACCTCCGACACCTGAAAATGGTGGTCAAAAAAAACGTCGATTATACGAAGCGACATTTCTGGTCGGCGATTTTCCAGTTTTACGCCTACTGCCACATGGGGATGTCGGTAGGCGTCGCAAAGTGCCTTCTCGTAGGCTAGGCACACCAGGACTTTGTCATTTTTTTCCCCCTCGACATTCCTGGTCCGGTCTATTCCGATTTTACACCTACCGCCATGTGGGGGTGGCAGTAGGCGTCGAAAAGTGCCTTCTCGACCGCTAGCGACACCACTACTTGAGGCCTACTGGAGGGCCCGCACACCTGAAAGGGGGCCGCGGAGTCGACCCCGGGGGCCTCCGCTTCTCGCCGCCGCTCACTTGGACGCCTTCCGCAACCTGTGGTCCCGCTCGGGGCCGCCGGGAGCCTCGCCGACCTGACCGGTGTCGGTAGGCGTCTGGAAGCGCCCGGCCGACCTGGACGAGGTCCCCCTGGCCCCCGGGGGACACCCCTTAGTTGGATGGGGGTGCTGTCCCGGGCACACATGCAACCCGCGGCCGCCTACCGACAGCCCCCTTCGCTCGATCGCTACTCCTTTCCAACATATGTCGGAGAAGCCGGGCGGTTGTGAAACCCCAGAAATGGTGTTGGTATTCGTCCAGACCCACCTCCGACACCTGAAAATGGTGGTCAAAAAAAACGTCGATTATACGAAGCGACATTTCTGGTCGGCGATTTTCCAGTTTTGCGCCTACCGCCATGTGGGGGTGGCAGTAGGCGTCGAAAAGTGCCTTCTCGACCGCTAGCGACACCACTACTTTATCGAGCTCTGGAGGCCCGCACACCGACCCGGGGGCCGCGGAGTCGACCCCGGGGGCCTCCTGGCGTCGCCGCCGCTCACTTGGACGCCTTCCGCAACCTGTGGTCCCGCTCGGGGCCGCCGGGAGCCTCGCCGACCTGACCGGTGTCGGTAGGCGTCTGGAAGCGCCCGGCCGACCTGGACGAGGTCCCCCTGGCCCCCGGGGGACACCCCTTAGTTGGATGGGGGTGCTGTCCCGGGCACACATGCAACCCGCGGCCGCCTACCGACAGCCCCCTTCGCTCGATCGCTACTCCTTTCCAACATATGTCGGAGAAGCCGGGCGGTTGTGAAACCCCAGAAATGGTGTTGGTATTCGTCCAGACCCACCTCCGACACCTGAAAATGGTGGTCAAAAAAAACGTCGATTATACGAAGCGACATTTCTGGTCGGCGATTTTCCAGTTTTGCGCCTACCGCCATGTGGGGGTGGCAGTAGGCGTCGAAAAGTGCCTTCTCGACCGCTAGCGACACCACTACTTTATCGAGCTCTGGAGGCCCGCACACCGACCCGGGGGCCGCGGAGTCGACCCCGGGGGCCTCCTGGCGTCGCCGCCGCTCACTTGGACGCCTTCCGCAACCTGTGGTCCCGCTCGGGGCCGCCGGGAGCCTCGCCGACCTGACCGGTGTCGGTAGGCGTCTGGAAGCGCCCGGCCGACCTGGACGAGGTCCCCCTGGCCCCCGGGGGACACCCCTTAGTTGGATGGGGGTGCTGTCCCGGGCACACATGCAACCCGCGGCCGCCTACCGACAGCCCCCTTCGCTCGATCGCTACTCCTTTCCAACATATGTCGGAGAAGCCGGGCGGTTGTGAAACCCCAGAAATGGTGTTGGTATTCGTCCAGACCCACCTCCGACACCTGAAAATGGTGGTCAAAAAAAACGTCGATTATACGAAGCGACATTTCTGGTCGGCGATTTTCCAGTTTTGCGCCTACCGCCATGTGGGGGTGGCAGTAGGCGTCGAAAAGTGCCTTCTCGACCGCTAGCGACACCACTACTTTATCGAGCTCTGGAGGCCCGCACACCGACCCGGGGGCCGCGGAGTCGACCCCGGGGGCCTCCTGGCGTCGCCGCCGCTCACTTGGACGCCTTCCGCAACCTGTGGTCCCGCTCGGGGCCGCCGGGAGCCTCGCCGACCTGACCGGTGTCGGTAGGCGTCTGGAAGCGCCCGGCCGACCTGGACGAGGTCCCCCTGGCCCCCGGGGGACACCCCTTAGTTGGATGGGGGTGCTGTCCCGGGCACACATGCAACCCGCGGCCGCCTACCGACAGCCCCCTTCGCTCGATCGCTACTCCTTTCCAACATATGTCGGAGAAGCCGGGCGGTTGTGAAACCCCAGAAATGGTGTTGGTATTCGTCCAGACCCACCTCCGACACCTGAAAATGGTGGTCAAAAAAAACGTCGATTATACGAAGCGACATTTCTGGTCGGCGATTTTCCAGTTTTGCGCCTACCGCCATGTGGGGGTGGCAGTAGGCGTCGAAAAGTGCCTTCTCGACCGCTAGCGACACCACTACTTTATCGAGCTCTGGAGGCCCGCACACCGACCCGGGGGCCGCGGAGTCCACCCCGGGGGCCTCCTGGCGTCGCCGCCGCTCACTTGGACGCCTTCCGCAACCTGTGGTCCCGCTCGGGGCCGCCGGGAGCCTCGCCGACCTGACCGGTGTCGGTAGGCGTCTGGAAGCGCCCGGCCGACCTGGACGAGGTCCCCCTGGCCCCCGGGGGACACCCCTTAGTTGGATGGGGGTGCTGTCCCGGGCACACATGCAACCCGCGGCCGCCTACCGACAGCCCCCTTCGCTCGATCGCTACTCCTTTCCAACATATGTCGGAGAAGCCGGGCGGTTGTGAAACCCCAGAAATGGTGTTGGTATTCGTCCAGACCCACCTCCGACACCTGAAAATGGTGGTCAAAAAAAACGTCGATTATACGAAGCGACATTTCTGGTCGGCGATTTTCCAGTTTTGCGCCTACCGCCATGTGGGGGTGGCAGTAGGCGTCGAAAAGTGCCTTCTCGACCGCTAGCGACACCACTACTTTATCGAGCTCTGGAGGCCCGCACACCGACCCGGGGGCCGCGGAGTCGACCCCGGGGGCCTCCTGGCGTCGCCGCCGCTCACTTGGACGCCTTCCGCAACCTGTGGTCCCGCTCGGGGCCGCCGGGAGCCTCGCCGACCTGACCGGTGTCGGTAGGCGTCTGGAAGCGCCCGGCCGACCTGGACGAGGTCCCCCTGGCCCCCGGGGGACACCCCTTAGTTGGATGGGGGTGCTGTCCCGGGCACACATGCAACCCGCGGCCGCCTACCGACAGCCCCCTTCGCTCGATCGCTACTCCTTTCCAACATATGTCGGAAAAGCCGGGCGGTTGTGAAACCCCAGAAATGGTGTTGGTATTCGTCCAGACCCACCTCCGACACCTGAAAATGGTGGTCAAAAAAAACGTCGATTATACGAAGCGACATTTCTGGTCGGCGATTTTCCAGTTTTGCGCCTACCGCCATGTGGGGGTGGCAGTAGGCGTCGAAAAGTGCCTTCTCGACCGCTAGCGACACCACTACTTTATCGAGCTCTGGAGGCCCGCACACCGACCCGGGGGCCGCGGAGTCGACCCCGGGGGCCTCCTGGCGTCGCCGCCGCTCACTTGGACGCCTTCCGCAACCTGTGGTCCCGCTCGGGGCCGCCGGGAGCCTCGCCGACCTGACCGGTGTCGGTAGGCGTCTGGAAGCGCCCGGCCGACCTGGACGAGGTCCCCCTGGCCCCCGGGGGACACCCCTTAGTTGGATGGGGGTGCTGTCCCGGGCACACATGCAACCCGCGGCCGCCTACCGACAGCCCCCTTCGCTCGATCGCTACTCCTTTCCAACATATGTCGGAGAAGCCGGGCGGTTGTGAAACCCCAGAAATGGTGTTGGTATTCGTCCAGACCCACCTCCGACACCTGAAAATGGTGGTCAAAAAAAACGTCGATTATACGAAGCGACATTTCTGGTCGGCGATTTTCCAGTTTTGCGCCTACCGCCATGTGGGGGTGGCAGTAGGCGTCGAAAAGTGCCTTCTCGACCGCTAGCGACACCACTACTTTATCGAGCTCTGGAGGCCCGCACACCGACCCGGGGGCCGCGGAGTCGACCCCGGGGGCCTCCTGGCGTCGCCGCCGCTCACTTGGACGCCTTCCGCAACCTGTGGTCCCGCTCGGGGCCGCCGGGAGCCTCGCCGACCTGACCGGTGTCGGTAGGCGTCTGGAAGCGCCCGGCCGACCTGGACGAGGTCCCCCTGGCCCCCGGGGGACACCCCTTAGTTGGATGGGGGTGCTGTCCCGGGCACACATGCAACCCGCGGCCGCCTACCGACAGCCCCCTTCGCTCGATCGCTACTCCTTTCCAACATATGTCGGAGAAGCCGGGCGGTTGTGAAACCCCAGAAATGGTGTTGGTATTCGTCCAGACCCACCTCCGACACCTGAAAATGGTGGTCAAAAAAAACGTCGATTATACGAAGCGACATTTCTGGTCGGCGATTTTCCAGTTTTGCGCCTACCGCCATGTGGGGGTGGCAGTAGGCGTCGAAAAGTGCCTTCTCGACCGCTAGCGACACCACTACTTTATCGAGCTCTGGAGGCCCGCACACCGACCCGGGGGCCGCGGAGTCGACCCCGGGGGCCTCCTGGCGTCGCCGCCGCTCACTTGGACGCCTTCCGCAACCTGTGGTCCCGCTCGGGGCCGCCGGGAGCCTCGCCGACCTGACCGGTGTCGGTAGGCGTCTGGAAGCGCCCGGCCGACCTGGACGAGGTCCCCCTGGCCCCCGGGGGACACCCCTTAGTTGGATGGGGGTGCTGTCCCGGGCACACATGCAACCCGCGGCCGCCTACCGACAGCCCCCTTCGCTCGATCGCTACTCCTTTCCAACATATGTCGGAGAAGCCGGGCGGTTGTGAAACCCCAGAAATGGTGTTGGTATTCGTCCAGACCCACCTCCGACACCTGAAAATGGTGGTCAAAAAAAACGTCGATTATACGAAGCGACATTTCTGGTCGGCGATTTTCCAGTTTTGCGCCTACCGCCATGTGGGGGTGGCAGTAGGCGTCGAAAAGTGCCTTCTCGACCGCTAGCGACACCACTACTTTATCGAGCTCTGGAGGCCCGCACACCGACCCGGGGGCCGCGGAGTCGACCCCGGGGGCCTCCTGGCGTCGCCGCCGCTCACTTGGACGCCTTCCGCAACCTGTGGTCCCGCTCGGGGCCGCCGGGAGCCTCGCCGACCTGACCGGTGTCGGTAGGCGTCAGTCAAACTTGCTTAAGAGGCAAAGCCTCCTCACACCTTAAGAGAGTCACAGTTAGTCCCGCCGTTTACCCGTGGTCGTCGTCGGGGGTGCCGGTCGGTGTGTTTCGGCGTGTTTCTTTCTTACTTTAGCTCGCTCCTATAAGCTAACTCAGCAGCCCTGCTAAAATCAATTTATCATTATTTTCAATCTATCGAAAATCTTAATTTATTATTATTTTCCAACTATCGAAAATCTTAATAGAGTTGGGGTTTTTTGTTTGTTTTTTTTTTTAAATTCCATTGTAACAACAGACAGCCAGCCAGCAGCATGTGGTGTCGGTAGGCGTCTGGAAGCGCTTGAGGAGGCAGAGGAGTTGGCAAGCTCGCTAAACTGCCCGCTGGTGTGGTGGTGTCGGTAGAGGCGTCTTGAATATACCCGGTCGCTCGATCGACGACGACGACGGCTAGGTGGCCGAGGAGGAGGACTACCTACCTACCTACCTACCTACCTACCTAGCTAGCTAGCTAGCCGAATAGCCGTGGTAGTCGTCAGTCAAACTTGCTTAAGAGGCAAAGTCCCGCCGTTTACCCGTGGTCGTCGTCGGGGGTGCCGGTCGGTGTGTTTCGGCGTGTTTCTTTCTTACTTTAGCTCGCTCCTATAAGCTAACTCAGCAGCCCTGCTAAAATCAATTTATCATTATTTTCAATCTATCGAAAATCTTAATTTATTATTATTTTCCAACTATCGAAAATCTTAATAGAGTTGGGGTTTTTTGTTTGTTTTTTTTTTTAAATTCCATTGTAACAACAGACAGCCAGCCAGCAGCATGTGGTGTCGGTAGGCGTCTGGAAGCGCTTGAGGAGGCAGAGGAGTTGGCAAGCTCGCTAAACTGCCCGCTGGTGTGGTGGTGTCGGTAGAGGCGTCTTGAATATACCCGGTCGCTCGATCGACGACGACGACGGCTAGGTGGCCGAGGAGGAGGACTACCTACCTACCTACCTACCTACCTACCTAGCTAGCTAGCTAGCCGAATAGCCGTGGTAGTCGTCAGTCAAACTTGCTTAAGAGGCAAAGTCCCGCCGTTTACCCGTGGTCGTCGTCGGGGGTGCCGGTCGGTGTGTTTCGGCGTGTTTCTTTCTTACTTTAGCTCGCTCCTATAAGCTAACTCAGCAGCCCTGCTAAAATCAATTTATCATTATTTTCAATCTATCGAAAATCTTAATTTATTATTATTTTCCAACTATCGAAAATCTTAATAGAGTTGGGGTTTTTTGTTTGTTTTTTTTTTTAAATTCCATTGTAACAACAGACAGCCAGCCAGCAGCATGTGGTGTCGGTAGGCGTCTGGAAGCGCTTGAGGAGGCAGAGGAGTTGGCAAGCTCGCTAAACTGCCCGCTGGTGTGGTGGTGTCGGTAGAGGCGTCTTGAATATACCCGGTCGCTCGATCGACGACGACGACGGCTAGGTGGCCGAGGAGGAGGACTACCTACCTACCTACCTACCTACCTACCTAGCTAGCTAGCTAGCCGAATAGCCGTGGTAGTCGTCAGTCAAACTTGCTTAAGAGGCAAAGTCCCGCCGTTTACCCGTGGTCGTCGTCGGGGGTGCCGGTCGGTGTGTTTCGGCGTGTTTCTTTCTTACTTTAGCTCGCTCCTATAAGCTAACTCAGCAGCCCTGCTAAAATCAATTTATCATTATTTTCAATCTATCGAAAATCTTAATTTATTATTATTTTCCAACTATCGAAAATCTTAATAGAGTTGGGGTTTTTTGTTTGTTTGTTTT
>NW_027633236.1:30000-45000 GCF_053919585.1 Euprymna scolopes
ACTCTTGATCGGATAAGAGAGAGGGGAGGTGCTTCACATAGCAACACAAGGTTTAAGGTGGCTGTCACTATTTTAACCCTTTGCAAGGCCTCGTCGGCCGTGAGTCCATCCAGGCCGGGCGAGGAGCCGCGCATAGCCTTTAGGGAACTCACAACCTCTTCCTCACAAAGGGGGGCAAGCACAGACCACCACTTGTGCCCCCTAGACTGCGCCTGTCTGTTGTCCGGCTCGCCAGGTGCAGACAATTTCCGCTCCCAGAAATCCACGGACCCCGCCGGAAGACGTCGTTCAGCACACGATGTTGCATCCCTCCATCTCCCAGAGAGGACCGCGTCGGCGCAGTCCTTCCGCTTAACACTATAAAGCCGCTGAATGGCAGCAAAAGCCGCCCTCCGCAACGCCTTCTTGTCACCCTTCGGGGCACCAGCCGCAGACCTAGGTCTAGATCCTTTCCTCCCTTGAGACTGGTTCTTTCGAACCAGCCTCCCAGACCGCTTCTTGCGAAGCGGCCGGCCCGATCTTAGCGCATCGTCCCCCTCCCCTCCATTGGACGGGGAGAGGTAGCGCAGGAGGAAGGTGTCGATCTGCCCGGTTACCACCTCCAGGTCGGTACCCTGGCGGATCAAACCAAGAATCCGCCGCAATTCGACGCAAGCTTGATCAGAGGATGGACCAAGCTCTCCGAGAACCAGCTCAACCTGATTCTCCACCTTCGGCCGCCAACCCCGATCATCCACAGCTGGACTCAAAGAATCGCACTCCACAACCGTCTCCACCGCAGGAGAGCTCACACTATTAACACCCGCCGGAGACTTCTGCTTTGCCAGATGGATTAGGCGCTTCCTCACCGCTTCAGCAGAGCGGCCAAAGCGGGGAGAAATTGCGACACACAACTCCGCCTTCGTTCGATATCGATCCCTCATCTCGGACGCACAAGCTGACAAAAGAGTATCTTCCTCAGAACTCCAGGCCGAACCGGGACGGGCCCCAGCAACCCTGTCCTGGTTGAGATCTTCCGGGTGAGCATGCCTCCGGTGTTGGGATAAACCGCGACCAGAAGCAAACCCACGTCCACACGGGCACACAAAGGGGGAACGATTTCCATCATTATCCGACCCAGTCAATCGGTCGCTGAGGGTAGCAGTGTCCACGGAACCAGGGGGAACCGTGTTTTCTTTATTTACTTTCTTAGAGACCACTGCTATACCCACCCGACGGGAGGTCAGCCCACCGGGAGGGTTTGTTACACCCTCAGCCGTCAAATCTCAACTGTATTTTCAGCTTCGACAAAACGTTGCCCGACTCTCACCACGAGGAGGTGGTGCAACAAGAGAGTCATAGTTACTCCCGCCGTTTACCCGCGCTTGGTTGAATTTCTTCACTTTGACATTCAGAGCACTGGGCAGAAATCACATCGTGTCTGTACGGGTCGACCGGCCACACGATGCTTTGTTTTAATTAGACAGTCGGATTCCCCCGGTCCGTACCAGTTCCGAGTTGACCGTTCGCTGCCGGACGAACGCCCCCACGCCGAGAGAGACGCTGAGCAACGGGCGAAGAGGGACGGACGCTGCCGCGAAGCAGCACCCGCCTTCACCCGAAGAGGGGCTGGAAGCCGTGGCGCTCCACGAAGACCCGGGCGAGGAGCCGTTTTGCTCGCCACCCGACGCGCCGGTAGCGACGAGGCGGTACCGCAGGCGGACGAGTCCCGTGGCGACGACGCAACCTTGAACCGGCCGCGACGAGGAGTTAGAAGGACGGAGAAGAGAGGGAGCATCGCGCGGACAGCGCAGGAGCGGAGGACGCCGCGTCGGAGGTGCCGACGAAGACCGCACCGGCAAAGCGACGACGACACGTCCGCAAGGCAGCCTCACCCCTTTTCGAGGAGGACGGAGACGTTGCGACGAACGGATTGGAGCCGCCCGCCACCCCGACCCCGGAGCGAAGCACCCCGCAGAAAAGCCGCTTGAACCGCCGCCGCCAGAAAGACGACCCCCGCCGACGGTCCCCCGCCGTTTTTGGTCGACGCCACACTCCTGCCGCCCGACGGCGGACTCCCACCCGTATCGCTCTCCGACCCGCAACACACGCTCGCTTGACCGCGACCGCTTGACCGGAACACGCCGCCGCACAACGGACCGCCGCGGCCCCTATGCCTTCGCCGCAAAGCGCGAACGGAGCGAACGCTACAGCCCCGTACCGGTTCCTCGCTTCGCGCGGGCACGGCCCGACCGACCCGGTCCTCGGAGCCAATCCTTCTTCCGAAGGTACGGATCCATTTTGCCGACTTCCCTTACCTACATTGATGCCATCGACGAGAGGCTGTACACCTTGGAGACCTGCTGCGGATGGTGGGTACGGACCGACTCGAGAGCTGCGAAAACCGGACCCGGATTTTCCAGGGCCGCCGAAAGCGCACCGGACGCCGCCCGAGCCGCGGCGCTCTACAGGTACCTTTTCCGTATCTCCGGACGAGCCGATTCCACGGACATGGTCCTTTACGAAGAAGAGAGAACTCTTCCCGGGGCTCCCGGCGACGTCTCCGGGCTCGCTTGCGTCACCGCGGTTTCGCCCGGGAAGCGACGGGCGCCGCCGACATCGCTGCCGACAGCGTCGCCACCCCCGGGCCCTCTCCGAGTCCGGGTTCGGGAATATTAACCCGATTCCCTTTCGACGGGAGGCCGGCCGCTTTTTTTTTGTTTGGGCTTTTGATTCGATTCGATTCGATTCGCTTTCCTTTCACCTTTCATAACGGATCCGGCGCCTTTCGGGAAGACTTTCGCCCGCGTCTTAGGACCGACTGACCCGTGCTCGACCGCCGTTGGCACGGAACCCTTCTCCACTTCGGTCTTCGAAGGTCTCGTTCGAATATTTGCTACTACCACCGAGATCTGCACCCGCGGTCGGCTCCACCCGGGCTCGCGCCCTAGGCTTCCGTGCTCGCCGCGGCGCCCTCCTACTCGTCGCGGCATCGTTTCGGCGCGAAAGTTCATCGCTCCTCGCCGCGACGGTCCGGCATCGGTCCGTCGCTCCAGCGCCATCCATTTTCGGGGCCGGTCGATTCGGCAGGTGAGTTGTTACACACTCCTTAGCGGATTCCGACTTCCGTGGCCACCGTCCTGCTGTCTATATCGACCGACACCCTTTCGGGGATCTCATGGGCGTCGCGTTAGGCACCTTAGCCGGACGTTTGGTTCATCCCACAGCGCCAGTTCTGCTTACCAAAAGTGGCCCACTTGGCACTCGCATTCGAGGTGACCAACCGCCCAGCGAAGCGTGCTGGCGGCGGCGGCCGGATGGGTCGGCTCCGTCGTTCGGGAGAGTCGGCCCGTTCCACCCGTTCCGAGTTCGAGAGTAGGTCGAGGCCGTGAACGGCCCCGGGGCCTCCAATCGTTCGCTTTACCGGATGGAATTGCGACGATCGAGCGCCAGCTATCCTGAGGGAAACTTCGGAGGGAACCAGCTACTAGACGGCTCGATTGGTCTTTCGCCCCTACACCCGGTTCCGACGATCGATTTGCACGTCAGAGGCGCTTCGGACTTCCACCAGAGTTTCCTCTGGCTTCATCCCGACCGGGCGTGGATCGCCATCTTTCGGGTCCCTGGTCGCTCGCTACGCCAGAGTCGGCCGAGTCGTACTCGGAAAAAGGGGAAACCGACCCGGGGGTGATGCGCCCGCGCGCAGCGCCTAAACTCGACGACAAAATAGGACTAGTTCAAGCCGCGGGATCTCACCGATGGGCGGAAGGAGGATATGGAAGCTGGCGCCCGGCAATTCCCCTTTTTGGATGATGCGCCGGTCCCCTCTCGGGGAGGAGGGAAAAACAACCGCACGTCAGCCACGAGCCTTCCCTCTCCTATCTCTCTCGGGAAGAGAGAAAAAAGGAAAAGTTGCGGGCACCGCAGCAGCGACGGCGGAAGGCCGAAAACGCCGCGCCGGCGGGATCGGGCACGGCTCGGAGGCGGGTGAGGCGAGGAGAAGACGACGGCACGAGACCGACGACACCCCCCGACGACCCCCGGACGACTTTGCCACGACACCTCTCCCGATCGACGCCCTCCTACACGCTCTCTCGCTTTCGCTTCGCCTTCGGGGTTAGTCAGAGGTGGCCCCTACGACTCGCGAACGGCCAGGACTCCTCGGTCCGTGTTTCAAGACGGGTCGGGTGGGTTGCCGATGCACGTCGCTGACCCGGGGTGGCGGGCGGCTCGAGTAAAAAAGCGTCGCCGAGCGACCTCTCCGGAAACGGAAACGGGCGCGGGCGGGGTTGCCCCCGACAAGAACCCGAAACGTCGGCGAGGTGCGTGACGGCGAGGCCGCGCCAGTCCTATCCCGCCTCTCATCGCGCACGCGCCCGAGACGGTGGGGCGCCTAAGGAGCGACACACAGAGTGCGTCGCCCGCACGCGACTTCCGGCGGGATCAAAACGGACCGGCTCGCCACGTGTAACGGATCGTGTCAGATTTCCTCCGTTCCCGGCAGAAAGGGGCAGTTACGTTCGCGGGCCCGACGGCCGGTGGCCCCCGACTTCACAAGGTGGGAAGACGGGGGTTTTCAGGGTGATGAAACGCCTGCCGCCTACGGAAAAAAACCCGCGTGTTCGACCTGCACGCCGGGAACGGGTCGCGACGACGGACCGGAGGGGAAGTGCGTCCGGTGCCGGCCGCGCGGAGGTCGCGCCGAAGCGCCCGCGCCATGATTACGCCGAGCGATGATGAAGGGGACGGGTGCAGCGGAGTCGCGCGCGGAGGGAGCAGGAGGAAAGAAGAAGCGGCGGCGACGGATGCGGCGGGTTAGGGCCCGGCGGCAGCAGCGATCGAGAGGACGAGTCCCCTCCGTCGCAGCCAACCGACGCAGCCACCTACCGACGCCGCGGTCGTCACCACGTTTCCCTTCCCGCTATCCACGCGGCCCGTCTCCTTCGTCGGCGACGCGGGCACAAAAGCTGGAACCGCGGGGAACGAGTCCCCCGCGGACACGACGAACGACGACCTGTGCCGCGACGGCCTCTCTTTCAAGAACACACATCGAGTTTGGGCTCGAGCCTAGGCAGCACCGGACTGAGTCCCCCCGCGATCGCGGTGAGCGGTCCCACCCGTTTACCCCTGGGCGGTTTCACGTTCTCTTGAACTCTCTCTCCAAAGTTCTTTTCAACTTTCCCTCACGGTACTTGTCGACTATCGGACTCGTCCCGGTATTTAGCCTTGGATGGAGCTTACCACCCGATTTGGGCTGCGTTCCCAAGCAACCCGACTCTCGGATCGAAGGCCGTCGCTCGCCGTCCGCACCGAATGGGCCTGGCACCCGCCGCGGGCGGCCCCGATCGAGGGAACTCCGAACTATGCGAGACGAAAACGAACGGCTGCCTTCGACCCATGCGCCACACGTCCCGAAGCCTTTAACTTGCGACGGGATTCGGCGTTGGGCTTCTCCCGGTTCACTCGCCGTTACTAAGGGAATCCCGGTTGGTTTCTTTTCCTCCGCTTAGCGATATGCTTAAGTTCAGCGGGTCGTCTCGTCCGAGCCGAGGGCGGCGGTTTTTAGTAGAGTGTGGTGTTTGGAGGAGAGGAATCTCGATCGGTACCCTCCGTGTGACGACGGCTGGCCGATATAGCGCCCGTCCGACCGAAAATGAAGAAGCCAACAATTAAAAAAAAGCGTGGGTCCTCCCCATCCGACGTTGCGTTGCCTACGACGCGGCCACCTTTTTACGGTGCGACGGCCGTGCTCGTCGCGCTGCTCGAGGCGTCGCTGAGAGACACCTTCATGAGGCAGAGAGCGAGACGAGCAGGCGGCGCTTACGTCGGCAGTCGGTTAGGTCGGTGCTTTTTTTTTGTTTTGTTCTCCCTTCGGCTGCTTTCGGACAGACTCCTCCTGCTCCTCCTCCACAGTGTTTCTTCACGCGGTCGAAAAGGGAAAAGACTCCGCGGTCTGCCAGCGGGAGACGAAGGAGGAGGCCGGAGAGGGTTTTAAAAAAAAAAAAGACATTGAAAGGAGTCAATTCTTTTTTTATTTTTCTTCCCCCTCGTCACTCGCTCCTGCGACGTCCCGGTTACCACCGTGCCGAGGACCGGGCGGGCACGGGGACGGCAAGATGTCGTTTCGTTAACGGAGAAAGACATGTAACGTTCCGCCTCTCGACCGGACGTGGCCCCGAGACAAGGGATCTCGGGGCCGCAATGTGCGTTCGAGGTGTCGATGTTCACTGAGTCCTGCAATTCGCATCAGTTCTCGCGGCTGGCCGCGCTCTTCATCGACGGACGAGCCGAGTGATCCCCCGTCCAGGGTTCAGCACTTGGGTTTTTTTATATTAGTTTTTGTTTATATAGATTTAGTAGTGTGCGAGGAGGTCTGTGCGAGGAGGCGTGACGGCATTGCAATGTCGCGAGTAGTTTGTTTTTAGCTAGCGGCGGTGGCACAGCGGCTGCAAAAAAACAAAAAAACGATAAAGCGGCGACAAGGCAAAGAAGAAGCGGCCATCACTTGCGGTGGGCGAAAAAACAAACAGGTGGTAAGACGCGGAAGCAAGCAAGAAGAGCTGGGGCTTTAAAAACCTCCGCGTCACCACAAATCTATCTCTCGCTCCGCCTTTTATAGGTTTGTTTGCGCGCATTCGAGGCGTTGACACCGACAGACAGAGGAGGTAGGCCGGAAAACAACAAACCAGTCTCGAACGGGAAAACGGTAATGATCCTTCCGCAGGTTCACCTACGGAAACCTTGTTACGACTTTTACTTCCTCTAAACGATCGGGTTCGGTCGTCTTCTCCAGGCATCGAACGCCGAGGCGTAGATGCACGAGTGTCGTGACGGACACGTCGCGCACTGCCCGGCGGCGTCGTCGGCCAGATCCGAGGACCTCACCGGACCGTTCGATCGGTAGTAGCGACGGGCGGTGTGTACAAAGGGCAGGGACGTGATCGACGCGGGCTGTTGACCCGCGCCTACCGGGAATTCCTCGTTCACGGGGTTGGTTACAGGCCCCGATCCCTATCACGGGAGGTGGTTCAGAGGTTTCCCAACCCTCTCGGGCCGGGGCGAAGTCCCCGCTGATACCTCCAGTGTAGCGCGCGTGCGGCCCCGGACATCTAAGGGCATCACAGACCTGTTATCGCTCCGCCTCGTGTGGCTTTCTGCCACCCGTCCCTCTAAGAAGTGCGTGAGAAAACCGACCCGGACCCGAGCGCCACGGAGGACGCCGAGCCCGCCGTAAAAATCACTGACATCGGCGCACTAGTTAGCAGGCCGGAGTCTCGTTCGTTATCGGAATCAACCAGACGGATCGCTCCACCAACTAAGAACGGCCATGCACCACCACCCACCGAATCGAGAAAGAGCTATCGATCTGTCAATCCTACCGGTGTCCGGACCGGGTGAGTTTTCCCGTGTTGAGTCAAATTAAGCCGCAGGCTCCACTCCTGGTGGTGCCCTTCCGTCAATTCCTTTAAGTTTCAGCTTTGCAACCATACTCCCCCCGGAACCGAACTCTGGTTTCCCGCAGGCTACCCGCCGGGTCATGGAAGCGAACGCCGGCGGATCGCCGGTCGGCATCGTTTACGGTCGGAACTACGACGGTATCTGATCGTCTTCGAACCTCCGACTTTCGCTCTTGATCGAGGAAAACGTGCTTGCCACACGCCATCGCTGCAGTTCGTCTTGCGACGATCCAAGAATTTCACCTCTAACGTCGCAATACGAGTGGCCCCGACCGCTCCCTTCGATCATTGCCTCGCCGTAGACGGAGACCGACAGACGTAGACGAGGCCCTCTTCCATCATTCCATGCTTATCGTATGCAAGCTTGAACAGCCCGCTCTGAGCACTCTAATTTTTTCAAAGTGAACGTACCGGCCGCCGCGGACACTCGGTTAAGAGCACCCTTGGAGGAGAAACCGCCGACCGCAACACGCGCGCAGACAAGACACGAAGCAGGGACTCGGAGCGGACCGGGGGGTTCAAAAAAAAAGAGG
This sequence comes from Euprymna scolopes, assembly GCF_053919585.1. Classification (NCBI taxonomy): domain Eukaryota; kingdom Metazoa; phylum Mollusca; class Cephalopoda; order Sepiida; family Sepiolidae; genus Euprymna; species Euprymna scolopes. The sequence goes on from NW_027633236.1 coordinate 37,970, forward strand.
AACGCGCGGAAAGGGAGAGGGAGAGAAGCGCGGGGGTCAGAGTGCGGGGATGCGAATGAACGCACCCAAACACACACACGTAGCACCCCCCCGTTAGACTACTCCCGGAACCGAACCGACGACCACTTGTTTTTTTTTTCCCGGATCCCGATCACGACCTCCTCGTCCACCTCGCCGGCAGGACCGCGTGGCGGGTATGCTAGCGGTTGACACCGGCGGAAAGGGCCGGGAATGCGAACGGACGACCAAAGTCAACGACGGACGATGGCGCCGCCGCCCCGGGGCCGCTTGCGCGACCACGAACCCGAGTTCGGACTACGAGCTTTTTAACCGCAACAACTTTAATATACGCTACCGGAGCTGGAATTACCGCGGCTGCTGGCACCAGACTTGCCCTCCGGTTGGTCCTCGTTAACGGATTTGAAGTGTACTCATTCCGATCGCGGGGCCTCGACAGAGTCCCGCGTCGTTATTTTTCGTCACTACCTCCCCGTGCCGGGAGTGGGTAATTTGCGCGCCTGCTGCCTTCCTTGGATGTGGTAGCCGTTTCGCATGCTCCCTCTCCGGAATCGAACCCCGATTCCCCGTTACCCGTAGTAACCACGGTAGGCACTTAACCGACCGTCGACAGTTGATAGGGCGGACCCTCGAGAGACCCGTCGCCGGGCGTGAAAGCTCGTGCGATCGACCAGTGAGTTATCCAGAGTCACCAAAGCGGAGCGCGCCGCCCTATGAGCCCCGCCACCGAACGGACCCGCGAGCGGGAACGCCGACGACGGGAGGACGGAATGACGCGCATCGGTCTCAGTCTAATATGTAGCGCCGCGACCCGGAACGGCCGACGCGGGTGCCAGCGCGCGAGGCGTGGCGACGACGGCGCGCCGACCGATCGCGGCCTGTGTCACATGTATTAGCTCTAGAATTGCCACAGTTATCCATCGCCTCCGAGGAGGAATACGGTCCCGAGGATTAGGTCCGGTTCCTGAGCCATTCGCGGTTTCGCCCGTTCTAATGCGTGGCGTGAACTTACACTTGCATGGCTTAAGCTTTGAGACAAGCATATGACTACTGGCAGGATCAACCAGGTATCGTTGGAATTTGGGACTTTGTTTCGACAGAACGACAGACCGACCGACCGACCGACCGACATAAGACAGACAACTACAACGACGGGCACGTGTTTATTTGTTTTTCGAGGAGGTTCGCCGTCAGTAGAAGCGCGCTGCCCGCGCTGATGGCCTCTTTTTTGTTTCTCCCCTGACTTGGACCGAGACCGAGACTCAAAGAACGAAAGCGACCAACGTCGACAACAACAACGACAACGGCACCCTTGACAGCGATACATACGACAAACGACAAGCAGCACGACGGCAGTGCACACGGACATCGAGGGTCAAGGTGCAGACTGAACTCGCCGAGGTCGTCGTCATCGTGGTCGCCATCGATTCCGTCTCGTCGTCGTCGTCGTCAACGTCCACGTCACAGCCGGCCGAGAAGAGAGAACAGACGACAGCGTCGACAACAACAACATCGACAACGGCACCCTTGACAGCGATACATACGACAAACGACAAACAGCACGACGGCAGTGCACACGGACATCGGAGGTCAAGGTGCAGACTGGAATCGTCGAGGTCGTCGTCATCGTGGTCGCCATCGATGCCGTCTCGTCGTCGTCGTCGTCGTCTTCGTCGTCGTCGTCGTCATCAACGTACCAACCGACCGAGACGAGAGAGCAAGCAACAACGTCGACAACAACAACGACAACGGCACCCTTGACAGCGATACATACGACAAACGACAAACAGCACGACGGCAGTGCACACGGACATCGGAGGTCAAGGTGCAGACTGAACTCGTCGAGGTCGTCGTCATCGTGGTCGCCATCGATGCCGTCTCGTCGTCGTCGTCGTCTCCGTCGTCGTCGTCGTCGTCGCCAACGTCAACGTCAACATCACAGCCGTCATCGGGGAGGAGCTGGACCAGGGCAGCGGCGGCGTAAATTTTCCCGTCACCTTCGTCGTCGCCTTCGTCGACCGACCGACCGACCGGCGTCGTGTTCGTGCTCGGAAAACCGAGGAGAGACAACGTGCACATGGCGCGTTCTCGCAAGCGGCTCCTCGGTCCGATTTTTTTGGGCGGCTTTTTCGAGCTTTTTTTTTTTTTTCTCACCCTTTCGTCCGTGCGACGGCGAACGTTAGGGGAAAAAAAAAAAAAAAAAAAAAACGACAACAACGCGGCGGACCGGGCGAACAACATCGTCGACACACACGACATTGACGACCGGTCCCCCTTTTCACAATCGCATCGAGATAAAAACGAACGAGTCCGATTCGAGCACCGAGTCGCGAGCGGGAGGACTGTCGGTGCAAGTATCGATCACTGACGTGAGCGCTTCGCCGGACAGAGGATGGCTCATCCGGCAGCCGTGCAAATCGACGGTATGGGAAGAACGAACAAGAAGAGCAACGACTTGATCGGCGGCTTGGGAACTGCGGACGGTGAAAACGGGTTAATCGACTGCGACCACGACTGCTCGATCGATCTTCTTTGGCGCTAACAAAGGTGGAGGTGGCGCAAGAAGGGACTAGCGCTATCACCGTCCACGTATCAGAAGATGCGGCGGCAGACGTCGACGCTTATGCGTTGTCGGACGAGAAGTCGCTGCAGCACGTGTACCGCGAGCGGGACGTCCAAGGTTTTGCCAGACGGAAAGAAATCGGGTGTCAGCGAACGTTCACACGGCTGTGAGATCGGACGCTGACAGGAGTAGGAGGCGGCAGGCAGGCGGCGGTTACGGCGGCGGCGCCTGCTGCTGCTCATCCTCCTGTTTGCTGCGGCGACTTCCAGGACGGGAGAGCATCGAACAACGTACGTATGGTTACAAGGGGATCAGGATCTACATAGTGCATCCCCCGCGGCTATTTTTGTTTGTTTGTTCGCTCGTTCGTTAATTCGTTCGTTCGTTCGTTCGTTCGTTACAATGTACGTTTTTCCGTTCGACGGCGGCAGAGAGCGGCGGCGTTTCTCCCTAATCCGGAGGATTTATCGGTCGCACAGCGATGGGTCGTTCGGCCGATCATCGAAAGATTCGCAGGTAGTGGTTGAATGGCAGAACGGCAGCAACAACAGCGGCGGCTGAGAGCGGCGAACGCTGAGGCGGAAGCAGAAGCTGCAGCAAACGTATCGGCTAAACATGGTGGACATAGATATGGCTGACGACGCGGGTACCACGACGACTATGGAACCAGGAAAAGGAGCCGTTAGTTGTTCCAACATATCGTTCGACACGTCGAGCAGCCCTAGGTCCACGGAGAAGCACACACACGTACCACGTATTATAACCTAACGACGATGAGCGGGCGCACGGTTGGCAGGAACGAAGGCGGCGGATCAAAACAAGTTGGAGCGCGGCGACAGCGATAACGGTGACAGCCCTAGGCGGCGGAGATGCCACTTTCTGACGCCTTTGCGACAAGCCCGTAGAGACGTTCCGGACCACCACGAGGCAAAGAGTCGCTGCTCCGACGAACCGACACACCAAAGTGTGCTTCCTACCGAACATGTTTTATAAAACTTTCAAACTGGAAAACCCCAGAAATGGTGTTGGTATTTGTCCAGACCCACCTCCGACACCTGAAAATGGTGGTCAAAAAAAACGTCGATTATACGAAGCGACATTTCTGGTCGGCGATTTTCCAGTTTTACGCCTACTGCCACATGGGGATGTCGGTAGGCGTCGCAAAGTGCCTTCTCGTAGGCTAGGCACACCAGGACTTTGTCATTTTTTTCCCCCTCGACATTCCTGGTCCGGTCTATTCCGATTTTACACCTACCGCCATGTGGGGGTGGCAGTAGGCGTCGAAAAGTGCCTTCTCGACCGCTAGCGACACCACTACTTGAGGCCTACTGGAGGGCCCGCACACCTGAAAGGGGGCCGCGGAGTCGACCCCGGGGGCCTCCGCTTCTCGCCGCCGCTCACTTGGACGCCTTCCGCAACCTGTGGTCCCGCTCGGGGCCGCCGGGAGCCTCGCCGACCTGACCGGTGTCGGTAGGCGTCTGGAAGCGCCCGGCCGACCTGGACGAGGTCCCCCTGGCCCCCGGGGGACACCCCTTAGTTGGATGGGGGTGCTGTCCCGGGCACACATGCAACCCGCGGCCGCCTACCGACAGCCCCCTTCGCTCGATCGCTACTCCTTTCCAACATATGTCGGAGAAGCCGGGCGGTTGTGAAACCCCAGAAATGGTGTTGGTATTCGTCCAGACCCACCTCCGACACCTGAAAATGGTGGTCAAAAAAAACGTCGATTATACGAAGCGACATTTCTGGTCGGCGATTTTCCAGTTTTGCGCCTACCGCCATGTGGGGGTGGCAGTAGGCGTCGAAAAGTGCCTTCTCGACCGCTAGCGACACCACTACTTTATCGAGCTCTGGAGGCCCGCACACCGACCCGGGGGCCGCGGAGTCCACCCCGGGGGCCTCCTGGCGTCGCCGCCGCTCACTTGGACGCCTTCCGCAACCTGTGGTCCCGCTCGGGGCCGCCGGGAGCCTCGCCGACCTGACCGGTGTCGGTAGGCGTCTGGAAGCGCCCGGCCGACCTGGACGAGGTCCCCCTGGCCCCCGGGGGACACCCCTTAGTTGGATGGGGGTGCTGTCCCGGGCACACATGCAACCCGCGGCCGCCTACCGACAGCCCCCTTCGCTCGATCGCTACTCCTTTCCAACATATGTCGGAGAAGCCGGGCGGTTGTGAAACCCCAGAAATGGTGTTGGTATTCGTCCAGACCCACCTCCGACACCTGAAAATGGTGGTCAAAAAAAACGTCGATTATACGAAGCGACATTTCTGGTCGGCGATTTTCCAGTTTTGCGCCTACCGCCATGTGGGGGTGGCAGTAGGCGTCGAAAAGTGCCTTCTCGACCGCTAGCGACACCACTACTTTATCGAGCTCTGGAGGCCCGCACACCGACCCGGGGGCCGCGGAGTCCACCCCGGGGGCCTCCTGGCGTCGCCGCCGCTCACTTGGACGCCTTCCGCAACCTGTGGTCCCGCTCGGGGCCGCCGGGAGCCTCGCCGACCTGACCGGTGTCGGTAGGCGTCTGGAAGCGCCCGGCCGACCTGGACGAGGTCCCCCTGGCCCCCGGGGGACACCCCTTAGTTGGATGGGGGTGCTGTCCCGGGCACACATGCAACCCGCGGCCGCCTACCGACAGCCCCCTTCGCTCGATCGCTACTCCTTTCCAACATATGTCGGAGAAGCCGGGCGGTTGTGAAACCCCAGAAATGGTGTTGGTATTCGTCCAGACCCACCTCCGACACCTGAAAATGGTGGTCAAAAAAAACGTCGATTATACGAAGCGACATTTCTGGTCGGCGATTTTCCAGTTTTGCGCCTACCGCCATGTGGGGGTGGCAGTAGGCGTCGAAAAGTGCCTTCTCGACCGCTAGCGACACCACTACTTTATCGAGCTCTGGAGGCCCGCACACCGACCCGGGGGCCGCGGAGTCGACCCCGGGGGCCTCCTGGCGTCGCCGCCGCTCACTTGGACGCCTTCCGCAACCTGTGGTCCCGCTCGGGGCCGCCGGGAGCCTCGCCGACCTGACCGGTGTCGGTAGGCGTCTGGAAGCGCCCGGCCGACCTGGACGAGGTCCCCCTGGCCCCCGGGGGACACCCCTTAGTTGGATGGGGGTGCTGTCCCGGGCACACATGCAACCCGCGGCCGCCTACCGACAGCCCCCTTCGCTCGATCGCTACTCCTTTCCAACATATGTCGGAAAAGCCGGGCGGTTGTGAAACCCCAGAAATGGTGTTGGTATTCGTCCAGACCCACCTCCGACACCTGAAAATGGTGGTCAAAAAAAACGTCGATTATACGAAGCGACATTTCTGGTCGGCGATTTTCCAGTTTTGCGCCTACCGCCATGTGGGGGTGGCAGTAGGCGTCGAAAAGTGCCTTCTCGACCGCTAGCGACACCACTACTTTATCGAGCTCTGGAGGCCCGCACACCGACCCGGGGGCCGCGGAGTCGACCCCGGGGGCCTCCTGGCGTCGCCGCCGCTCACTTGGACGCCTTCCGCAACCTGTGGTCCCGCTCGGGGCCGCCGGGAGCCTCGCCGACCTGACCGGTGTCGGTAGGCGTCTGGAAGCGCCCGGCCGACCTGGACGAGGTCCCCCTGGCCCCCGGGGGACACCCCTTAGTTGGATGGGGGTGCTGTCCCGGGCACACATGCAACCCGCGGCCGCCTACCGACAGCCCCCTTCGCTCGATCGCTACTCCTTTCCAACATATGTCGGAGAAGCCGGGCGGTTGTGAAACCCCAGAAATGGTGTTGGTATTCGTCCAGACCCACCTCCGACACCTGAAAATGGTGGTCAAAAAAAACGTCGATTATACGAAGCGACATTTCTGGTCGGCGATTTTCCAGTTTTGCGCCTACCGCCATGTGGGGGTGGCAGTAGGCGTCGAAAAGTGCCTTCTCGACCGCTAGCGACACCACTACTTTATCGAGCTCTGGAGGCCCGCACACCGACCCGGGGGCCGCGGAGTCGACCCCGGGGGCCTCCTGGCGTCGCCGCCGCTCACTTGGACGCCTTCCGCAACCTGTGGTCCCGCTCGGGGCCGCCGGGAGCCTCGCCGACCTGACCGGTGTCGGTAGGCGTCTGGAAGCGCCCGGCCGACCTGGACGAGGTCCCCCTGGCCCCCGGGGGACACCCCTTAGTTGGATGGGGGTGCTGTCCCGGGCACACATGCAACCCGCGGCCGCCTACCGACAGCCCCCTTCGCTCGATCGCTACTCCTTTCCAACATATGTCGGAGAAGCCGGGCGGTTGTGAAACCCCAGAAATGGTGTTGGTATTCGTCCAGACCCACCTCCGACACCTGAAAATGGTGGTCAAAAAAAACGTCGATTATACGAAGCGACATTTCTGGTCGGCGATTTTCCAGTTTTGCGCCTACCGCCATGTGGGGGTGGCAGTAGGCGTCGAAAAGTGCCTTCTCGACCGCTAGCGACACCACTACTTTATC